>NC_083632.1:16380031-16637531 GCF_963584025.1 Labrus mixtus
CGTATGAATGTGTATGAATGGGGTTAGTTATAGCAGCCTCTGCCATCAGTGTGTGAATGTGTAGGTGTGACAGGCGGTGTAAAAGCACTTTGAGTAGTTAGAAGACTAGAAAAGTCCATTTTACATTTACTATAAGATATGATGTAAGACTATAAAAAGATGTCAAGTTTAACAAAGACTTGTGATCAGACTTGAACTTTCTCCAAAACATGTAAAAACAAACTGTCTGTTCACACTTGTCTGTTAATTGTAAAAATGTTGGACTAATCAGCAACAATTAAATTTAATTTAATTACATTTAATTTAATTTAATAAATTATCTAGGAATTTTGCCATCCCTGATGTGGCATTCTTTAATGGCTGAAACGAATGATTGTTTTTTCTCTTTACACCTCTTGTGTCTAATGACGTTGTTAACAACATGCTACCAAATCAGTCTTTTGAAAATATGTCAACGCCATAGATTAAGCCAACTCACTGTTATTTCTATAGCACATTCAAGCAACAAGGCAATTCAGAAGACATCGAAAGCATCATGACAAAGGGAAAAACAGACATTCAAATAGAATTCATAGATAGGCCATATTTTTTTTATCATCAACAATAACTTATGTTAGGGTCTTTTTTTTTTTTTTTTTTTTTTTTTACAAAATGTTGTGTTTAAAATGAAATTTGTAGGAAATCAGTGTATCGGTATCAGCTGTGTGTCTCAGTACCCCTCAGCTAAACAACTGAACACTAAAAAATAGCATAGAATCAAGTTAAAGAGTGTTCAACACGACACGTCTTTTCCAAGAGACAGGATTTACAAACACTTAACTGAGTAAAAGAAGAAACCTTTACTAAAGTAGTGAAGTAGTCGAACTTATATGTTGTTCGTATTGTTGATTTCTTTGTTATACAGAAGTCGGTATTTGACATGAAATGAAACAATGTTTTGAGCTTACTAGCTTTTGACATTTTTATTGGGTGTTGGGACATAATATTAAATATATCCTTGTCGGTGTCAGCCTTTCAAACTACAAAAGTTTAGCTGAACAAAGGTTGTTTTGGTTTACAACTCAAACATTGCCGCCTGAATCCCTGGGGTTATGTTATAATGATACTAAGAATCAAAACTGAAATACAAAGAGGAAGAAGAAAATCTCAGATCAGAAGAAGCAGCCAGAACAAGCTCAAAGTCTGTCAACAGCAGGGAATATATATATGAAACCTGTAAACATTTTGAAACCTCTGCAGTTGTTGTTTACCTTTTGTAAGGTGTTGCTTTTTAAGCTTGTGAGGTGACTTCATATTTCTGTTCTCTTTTCGCATGCTACCTTTGTACTCCTCTTAGAAGGCCGTCAGAATCGGGGCTCTGCCATGTTAACAGATGGCCCTTGTCTTCCCAAACAGGCTGAACAGATCAACGCTGCAGCCCAAGCAGCTCTGTCTGGGTCAGCCCCCTCATGAATTCACTCTGTCATAACACCAACCTCGTAACATCTCAGACAAACCGGTCATCTTATCAAGGAAAACGTGCATAGATAGAATAATGAAAACACACACAAGCCCTGCAAACCATCCTTCTTCATGTTGACTGTATACATGTCACGTTTGGTTGTCTTTGTAGTTTGTGTTGTTTAAATAGCTGCCATTACTTCCAAGCCTGTTGCCCCTAAATTAATGATTCTGGCCATTTGAGCCATGGAGGGCAGAACTTGTTTCCCCCTCTGTTTGTTGTCTCATGTTGCCATGGGAACTGGCATATCTAAGGGCTGATTGCCAGCAGTGCATGCCTAGCAAAAAATAGTCACCGTGCACATTTTTGTACCACTGTGTTGTTCATACGGAACCTGCAGTGATTCTTCTTATATAACTTAAAAATAATATATTTTAAGAACTGATCAAACAAATGTAATATTGCAAACACTTTCACAAAGTTTCTGAACTTTTGACCCTTTCAGAGTATCCAACAATATAGGCAAATCTTAAACTAAGCCCACCGCCTAATCCTCGTCTTTATTCTCAGGTCAGCAAGACTTTGCGTTGGTGAAAGAAAATGATAGGATGTTAAGCTTCTGTTTCATGAATAGAATGCTTTTCCATATGCAACGAGATACTCTAAAACTTTGCTGATAATGAGACAATAGCCGACAATGTGTTTGTCATATCCCCATGGAGAGCCGTAATTCCTCATCACCTAGAGGTGGGTAAACAGAGTACTTCCTCTATGTTGTGGTGTTAATCTTTGTCGTCACTTACACGGACACCACTCAACAACAAGTTGAGGAAAAATAAACACACACAGACGTCCAAAAATATAAACGTGGGACTATGCACAGCAGCTTCACATTCCACAAAGAGCTGCTTTTTATCTAATAGCTCACACACATGGAGGCACACCAGCCAGCCAGCGCCATTCTCTAGCTGTAAGTGGGTCAGAACTAACAGAGATGAATCTAACGGAAGTTTTACATTGCTCCCCTTTCTGTCTTCTTCTCCTCTGTTGTAATTAATAACACCAGTTCTTCAGGGAGAGGGTGAATAATAGAGCGTGTGAGCTGGGAGAGGAAAGGAGGGGAAAAACCTCAGAGAAAGTGAGATGCCTGTGTAAAAAGTCTGGGAGGCTGTTGGGGTTGTAAAAGTTGTATGCCACGAGGTGTAAGTAGTAGTACTACATGCTGTGTTGAATGGGATGAATCTCTCATAACTTTAGGGAGTAAGCAGTGAGTGAAAAGTATGTTACTGTGACTGCTTGGTGGTGTGCCTGTCAAGACTGCATGGGCATGCCCTCTAAATGATGTGTCTGAAGTGTGATAGTAGATAGTCTGATAGTCAAGTCAACCCCAACAATGCAATGTGCTTTTGTTACATCCAATAATGCAGCAAAGCCTATTTAGCTCTTGGAGACATTAAACATATTAATTCACCATAAATCTTGAGGCATGAATAGGTGATAATGGCTCTCTAGTGGAAAGGTTAAATGCAAATAAACTGCCTGTGAAAGAAAATCAAAATGAACAGAATGAGTAACGAAGCTCATTAATTTCCAAGGCAATGTTCTACCATGAATTATTGCTGCACCTGCTGTGAAAGAACATACTGTACCAACTTTGTTAGACTGAAAAAGCTGGAAGAGATTTCTGGGAGGAAAAACTGCCTCAACAACACTCGCTATGAATGTTTCATGTTGGGAACATTCACTCTGAATATTTCATCTACAGAAATGTCAAGGAGCGAACAGCACCAAGCAGAGAGGCAGATATACTGTACGGCTGCCCTGCTGCACTCACTGTAGTGATACAAGAGATATGAGCTAGATTTGAATTTGTGTTAATATTTCTTAAACAAGGGTCTCCTTCATGCAGGGATCCACATGCACAAGACATGACTTTACCACTGTCCTAGTGTGACAGGCATTCACTACCAAAGCTGAAGTAGCAGATGAATTCTGTGGGAATTATTATTTTATCTGGACAGGAATCATGAATTTCAAGATAAAGAAACAGGGAGAAGGTAACAGTCTGGCTTTGAGCTTTGAGCATTGGCTTGTCAGGTTGGTAGAAAACTCAAACTACTTAAGTGCTCTCAGTATCGATTGTAGAGTCTGTTTGGGCACTAGAGACAAAAGTTCATATGGAGCCCATCCAACCTGCGTCAAAGAACAAGTGCCATATTGTCATTCGTATGCCGTTCAAGTATATCCCCTACAGTATATGTCAGGCTCGACTAGCACCATCCCACAATTACTTTATGTATAGTCAGTTATAATTATCTGACCACATAACCACCATCTTGCTTTCTATTTTCCTCTTTTTGTATTCCTCTGTTTTTTCATTACCAGGTGGATGATTCCTCTTAATTTTTTTTTTTCTTCTGTGACTTTTATTGCCAAACTTAGGTTTGTAAAGGGATAATGCATGCAATGCTTAGCGATACAAGAGTAGATGGGGCCCCTTTAAGGAGGTTTCCAACTCTCATTGCAATATCTGTATTATGAGTCAAAGCTGTGGTTTGTCAGCCACCAGGGGCCCACTACTGGCCTGGGGCCCCTAGCAGTTTCCTGCCTTGCCTGTGGACAAGCAGCAGCTCCGAGTGTTCTTCATACTTGCAGCTAGCTTCTATAGTCTGTTGGCTTCTGCAACAATCGGTGTAATAATTGGGTCATTTGATTAGGTGACTTGAGATATCCAGAACAAAAGTGGTAGAAAGAACCCCCGACCTTCAGGTTTTTTTTTAACACAGCTATAGGTCACCTAATGTTGATGACCTAATGAGTTTTTATCCTACTCTTTCCATGCAATTTTTAACTTTCTTTAAAAGGTAAAATATCTGTTTTTGAATAGTATCTCTGTGTTGTTACAGGTGTGAGTGTGAGGATTCGTGATCTTTGAAGGCATTTGATATTTCTTTTTGACAGGGACATACAGTTACATTTGTGCTGTATAATTTAACCTTGCACAAGTGTTTATAGCAAAATGCTAATTTGCAACACATCAAGGGTTGTTCATTTAACAAGTGACAAGTGACAATCATAGCTCCTCTATTTAATTGCCAGATTAAATGATCAGTGAAATAAACTTGCACGGGGGTTGGAACAGATCCCTGACAAATTGGAAGATATTAAACAGGACCGATTATGCTAATTTCAAGCTCTTAATATATTCTGGGAAGAGTAGTTTGCATGAATCAAAGTTTAAAAAAATGTACCTGAAAAGCAATTCAGCCTCTGTCTCAATCAAGCCATTTTGTCCAGTGTCTCTTTAAAGCACTCCTCCCTTAAAACTCTCTTTTGGTTTGATTGGCAAGCATTCTGTAAGCCACCCGCAGGGCAACAGAGGCAGCACCCAGCAGTCCCTCCAACCTACATGAGCACCACTTAAATATTAAACTATGAAGAGCAGTCCTGAGCTGAGCCTTCATAAAACTTCCTGGATAAACTGAGAGGGATTGGTGCGCCATTGCCACTGCTGTACATTTTGACCTTTTAACTTTTGAACCCCACGTGAATATTTTTGTTCACGTTTACTCACTGTTTAAAAAAAAATGTTTAAAATGAAAGTCGAAAAATGTAACACGATATATATGCCAGAAAGAACTGAAAAGCATTCTAAGTATCAAGACACAACAGTCAACAAAAGAGATACAGAAATTTCTCAGCTCAAGTGAAAAACAAGCATACCTCAACCACACTGAGCCAGACGCTGAAATTGTTCAGTCGTTTGGGGGGAATTTGGCTCTTTCCTATGTTAATGTGCCTCATTGCAGATAGCATCCTAATCACAAAGACTGGAGCTAATAGCCACACCCAGTTACAGCGGAGCAACGACCATCTGTTGAGATAGGTGGTAACTGCACTACAGTATTTAGGAGATGTCACTCATTAACTTTCAATTATCAGTCAAACAACTCTGTCTCTGTATGACTAAAATTTACAAAGCTCAATATAAAATTTGTAAATATTACTTTGATATAGCTCATATAATCAGGGGTGAATCCAGTCTGGGACTGTCAGCAGCTCGACACTTCCTCCACATCCTTGCAGACAGTCTGGAGTTGTTACTCATGATGAGTTGAACATGTTTGCTCCATTTAAAGGGAAAGCTTTGTTCTTAACTGTGAAACAAGTTGAGCATCAAAATAAACCCTGGAAAGGTTTCTCTTCCCCTCCTAGATCAACATCTTTATGTGGACAAAACTGTGCTCAGTCTCCATGATAGCACAGCTCAACGAGTAAAGTTGCAGATGGACACAAAACAAAATGTTATGACTATAACTTCTGAAACAAACGAGGTACAACACATAGTATGGGATATCACATCGACTGAAGACACTTCTAATAATACCAGATAGTCTGTGATGATGTTTGTTAGTCTCTGCCTGCACATAAATACAGCCGTCATCCCTCAATACGATAGCTGTTGGTTGGTTGCCCTACTGTGCAGTGGGGCAACCAAGTGTTGTACCTCGTTCCACTTCTTCTGGGAACAGAAGTTATAGTCATAACATTTTATTCCGTTTTAGTTGATTCACCAGTTTTAACACATGGAACCACAAGGCCTGAGCCAGTGAACTCCCTTTAAAAAACACATGGCAAGTGTCTGTGGGCCTGGTGTCACTCCATCAAAGCCAACATGGGAGGCAGATGTAGTTGCCAAGTAAACTTGGATTGTGGAAAAGGACAGACCTTTATCAAGCAATTCTTGAAGGAATGTCAAAACTTCCACAATTTAACTCTGGGAGGGGAATACATTTCTGTCCTGTGACAGAACGAACGAACGATAGCAGAAATAATTGGTAGGCTATGCCCTTTAACGCAATCCTTATAAACTGCCTGTGGTCCGGGTGTATCTCAAAATGATAGTAAGCTTCTGTGAAATCGAAGGTTGAAAACCAATCATCCGGACTGATCATATTCAGAAAGGAAAGGAAATGGGTGGTCTGACCCTGAACATTGGGGAAGGTGATGTCCAGCACATGAGCAGCTAGTCCTAGCAGGAGCTGTCTCCCGCTCACGTTTTGTTAACACATCAACAAACGGCATGTGATCATCCCTGCAACCATTGGGGACGTTGATCCCAGGGCTCCTCCTCGTCGGACACAGACAAAGCTGGGTCCTTTAACTTGCAGAGGAGAGGGACATGCCATTAGACCAAAGTCTTTCCCCTCACTTTTCCACAAAGGTAACCCGCCTCCACGGTTGAATGCCCGAGCTGGCAAAAAAAAAAACACAGGTCTTGGGCTCAGTCAATGCTCTCCTGGGGTGGACTATTCCCAGACAGATTGGATAAGCCTCAAGCCGGTCCTTTTAGTGCAAAGATAAGCTGCACCCCTGAGGGCAGGGGCAAATGGAAGACTTCTTCTTACTTTATTCTTGGTGCTCATCCTGAAACACAAAGCTAACACACAGCTAACAGAGACTCAAAATCAGCGCTCCACTGGCAGCCACTTACGCCAGTTAAGGCATCATGAGCTAATTCCAACAGGGGCAGTCAAGCTAATTCTGAGGCAACAGCAGTCTAAGAAGAGACAGAGCTTACTAGCTATAGCACTCATAAGGTAGAAGTTTTCTTAGCAAGGTTAAGAGCACAAGAATTGAGGGATGACAGTGATGATGACTGTATTCATGTGCAGACAGAGCATCACATATGTCATCACAGACCATCTGCCTTGAGGCATGGTTAGAGGTCTCTTCAGTCAGGCCACATGGGGGTGAGATATCCTACCAGTACAACTTTATTGGCATGTTTGTGCCTGAATATTGTTAGCACCATATGCATTGTAAATTAGAGCTTGAGACGGTGCAGATAGCGGGAACAAATAATAGGCCGTTTCTGGAACTATAATCTGCTGTTATCCATTCTTAGTGAAACAGGCCCTGAATGTGTGATCAATAAAGGTTCCCAAGTATTTTTTTATTGAGGAACAATTTCAACAACCGAATCCTGAATGGCAGTATTGGCAACATTGGATTGTGACCTACGAAAACCTATAATCATGTCTTTAGTCTTTACCTCTAGGTGAAAGTACAGTGCAAAGTACACCATGTGCTAAAGTCATCAACTTCAGCTTACTTAAAAGACTCACAATGACTGTATTGTCATGATAGTCAGGATGGCTAAGTCATTGAATTCAACTTCTGAATGGTTTGTGTTTCCTGTTGCGTGCACTTGATAGGGACTGTATTAATATTGTTGCTCAGGTAATAACCAAAGGGGGGGTTGTCTCAACTAAAGGAGAAAGGGTTAAACGCTGTCATAGTTCTATTAAAAAGCTTCCCATTGGTCTGTACCGTGTCATCACTGTTTTACCCGTTACTCCGCCCTCCACTCACGCCGTCCAATCGCTTGCCGTCACCATTCAGTCCCCCATTTCAATTGGTCCATTCTGCTCAAGTATGACTCAGAAAGAGGTGTGTCAGTCAACCATGTGAACCAGCACAATGTGTTTGTGTGCCAGAGTGCAGATGTGTGTGGTTGTGTTATCATGCCTTGTCATTTTGAATGTCATGTTTCCTTGTTTCTTTAATTATTTCTTTTTCCTCCGAGCTCCTGAATTTGCTCTGCTATTCCTCTCTATTATTCCCCTGTTTAATTATTTTTTTCTTTTTATCATTGTAGAGTTTTTTCTCTCTTCATCTGTGTCTCCCTGTTTGAAATGTAACCAAGGCAGCAGAGCATTCCAGGATTCCTGTTAAATTTTTATTTGATTGTTTCACAGCAACTGTTTATTTTGACAAATGTTTTTGTTCTTATACTCAGTGTTTGCTGAATATCAAAGTGTGAAATCCAGTCCAAGACATTGACGGATGACAATTTTTCTGGCAGACACTGAGTATCAAGGGTAACTCTTCAGCAGGGTTGGAAATTAGTTCCCGTCAAATGCAGTTGTTTTTGTGCAGTGTTGGGTGAAATTGCTCAACTTACCTGCCACATGGCCGGTAAATCAAAGCGTCATAATGGAGTGGTTTGTGACAGGAACATGAATTGAATTGAAGTCTTCTGCTTGCTCTGTCTGACTTCACTAGCAGAGCCAGGTGGCCCTGCACACTCACTGACCAGAAAACTACTGCCAGAGTGGGTGTGTTTACCAACACAACGGTTCAGATGGAGCTTCAATGTATTGAGAGCTGAAGACACTGACTTGTGAAAACATTTTTCTCAAGTCTACTTAAAACATCTCACATAAGCTCATAATTTTAAAACTACATTGATTATCTTGCCTCAGACAAGGTTGAGCTGCAGCAAAATCAGCCTTTGAGGACTTGCAGCATCGGAAACAAGCTAGTCAAAGAGCATGCTAGTATTTTCCCCTGCCTGTTACTTCAATACTATAAGCCTTGATGAATTATACAACTTTCCAAAATGCTGCTTATAAAAAATGTGGCTGGTAAAAAAAAAAGTGTCTGGCAGAAAAAAAATGACAGCTGGTGGATTTCTGAATCCACCAACCACAGTGGCAGGTAGAAGAAAAAGTTAATTTCCAACCCTGCTCTAGAGCCATTTACAAAGAAGGACAGGGGCGTAAAAGCAGCAGCAGCCAACTTAACTTCTGACTTGTCCGGGTTTATTCATGTTCTTCCAGACCTTTTTACTTCTAAAGTTCACTTTTGCTGCTTTTACTGCCCGTGTCCTTCTCTTTGTTTCACAGCCATTGTTTTTTCATGCAGAATATAAACTCTGGTTGTCTTTTAGTCCCTACATCTCCTCTATTCCCCTCAGCCATTTCAATCAACATTTCTTACGGCGATTCCAATCATCCATAAAACTCTGACAGAGCTACCAAAACCCGTAGAGGGGGTCACATTAAGAGGAGACCCGGTAAAGCACAAAGTATTTCACCTATGAATCAGAGTCATAGCAGGGTCTAGTGTTGTTTGAAGTTCATTTTAAAGTTCCCGTTTCCATCACAACCTTCTATAGACGAACTCACATGATCACCACATTCTCAACAGCTGTAGGTCCACTGAGTTCAAGACCCATTATCGACACGTCCAGCCCGCACTCACCCGCACATTCACAGTGGAGCCTTACAGCTGTGCCGTTCTACTCATCAAATCGACAACCATGGACACAAACTGTGTCTGTATTTCCCAACAAAGACCGCCTTGGAAATGTATGGATTATGTTTCTGAAAGTGTCCACGTCCAAAAGCAATCCCCAGGTCAAATCTAAATGCCCTTTTAATCCTCACCCCCTTAAGTGAATTCTTAGACCACATCAACAAAGATGAAGGTGAGTGCACTGTAAGGGAAATGGCTCTTGGGGTTGTATTTGGACGGGTTTTTTTTTTATACGTCTTCCAGTGTGTTCTAAAAATGTATTCTCTTCTGCTTTTGTGTTGAACTTCAGGCATTTTTATCAATTGGGGTTTTAGATCTCCTTATAGTCAATAAAGTTCATGACCGATTGTCCACAAGATCCAGCTGCTGTTTTCCAGCTAATCTCCAATTCCAATGCTAATGACTGCATCTTTACGGCTACATGGATGGCTGAGCTAATTAGGCACTCTGGTCAATACTATTATTCCCATCATAATCGACACAGCACACTTCATAACAGCTCTCCACTCTGCCCCATTCAAAACAAGAAAAATGCCCTTTGTATTTATGATGGTTAACCATTTACAAGTTCTGTCAGGCTCTAGAACTCTAGACAGTCCCTCCAGGATTTTGTAGGCTTTTTTCATAATTAATTAATTTAAAAAATAATTTTGAATAATTATGTTTTGGGGGAGGATTTTAATGCTTTTATTATTTTATATACAGTATGCCTTTATATAGGACAGTGGATAGAGTCAGAAATCAGGGAGAGAGAGCGGGGAAAGACATGCAGGAAAGGGGAAAGACATGCAGGAAAGGATTACGACTCAGTACATACGGCCTCCCCTCAAACACCAGACTTACCTGCAACCCTAATTTGCATCAATAGTTGCAATTAAGACATTGGGATTTCATTGAGGGACTGTCTAGAACTTAGTCTAGAGAAATAGAACCAGCTCAAAAACATAGCACTGAAGAAGTTACGAGCTGCAAGTCATACGCTCATGTCATTAAGACAGTGGGCATTTCTTTAGAGAATTGTAACTTTTCTAGCAGCCATATTGGAGTCACAATGGATAAAACTGGATCTGGTGGACATTTACAATAATAAAAGCTGCAGAAGATAGAATGCAAAGTATTGCATGAAATATGTTTTGTCTCAACCCAACAGGGAGAGGGTAATCAAATTAAAGAGAAAACACAACAAAAATGCCTTTGGGTCACACAAAAAATCATGTCTAGGAAATTTAGACCCAATGACCTGACGGGCCAGGGTGGTCAATAAAAAAAACACAGAGATGGTGTCAAATATGAGGAAGGAAATGCAGAAGGCAGGTGCCTTTTCACCCATTGTCATTGCTTTTCAAAATGAGGATTAACTGCAAAGTATTGAGAGATGAGCTTAAATCAGTGAGGGAGAGGAGAGACAGCGGGAGCTAAATAATATCTCTACACCAAATATCTTTCCCATGTTGGTTCTTTACTCAAAACTAATTACATAGATGCCAGCACAATTTAAAGCAAAAGCAGCTTAAACTGCTTTCTTCATAGAAAGCGTCTCTCCTATTCGCTCTGTGGAGTAGAAAAGAGTGGAAGTGAGAGTAGGGGAGTTGGAGCATGCAGTGTAATTTAGCCTCCTAAACTTTCACCTTTTCTTCCCACACTTTATTCCTTACTCTTTCCCCCGGAGAATAGTTGAGCCTTAACCAAAAGTTTTTTTTTTCTCTCTCTTTGTTCCCATTTCTTTTTCTTATCCTCTTGGTCTGTCTCGCTGTCTCTGCCACATCCGTAACAGGAGAGGCATTGCACACTTAGTGTCTGAAATTACTTTTAGGAAGAAAGTGAACCAATATATTTCCATTGTCAGTTATATAAAAGTATTTGTCTTGGCCAGAAATGTAGTTTACTGAAATAAAATAGAAATAAGTAGGGAATAACAGCAGGGAATGTTGGAGCATATTTAGATGAATGAGGAAATATACTGTCGAGCAGGAGGGGGAAAAAATAACTAATACTATTTGTGAGTTTTAATGTCCGCTTTAGCTTACAGTGCACCTGCAGACAGAATCTAGAACAGGGTAAAAACAATGTTTGCTCACCCATAGATGATGGAGGATCCTGCAAATAGGGGCTCCTAGTGAACTAACTAAGCTGTTGTACTCCACAAGGGCTAAACCTGACTGCCCTGATTCAAAGACATGGTCTCAGACATACCCAGGTTCTTTAAACCTGCTTCATCACAGTCTTCTCAGTGGGCCGTGTCGTGAAATGTCCAACTTTTAGTCTCGTTTATATCCAGCAGAAGATAAGATGAGGAGGTATTGCTGCAGTGGTTCTGAGCTGCTGAGAAGCAAAGCAGCTGACTGAGTATGTCATCCTGCTTTAGTGCATGGATTTGAAAAGCCGAACCAAGCACACCAGAGGCCACATTATTTCCACTTTCTGGCACGCACATCTCCATAGGAGTTCAGAAGCAGTTCAAATTTCAACACTAGCTGCCCTGTGGTTCAGCCAGTACTACCAGCTTCCAGGTTCATCTCCCCTGTTGTAAATATCAATAATTACCAGCAGGTGCAAAATAAGCTCTCAGCAAAAATGACCCTGAACATATGCAGAATAATTAACTTGAAGGCTCTCAGCAGAGAGCAGCCCTCTGACAAACCTAAGCAACCCTCTTACTTGCATGGGTTCATTATTTACCTTAACAGCAGAGGTGAGCAGCATTTATTCTAGACAGGGGGGTAAAGGCTTCTCTCTATTGCAAGCTTATTTCAATTATTTATAAGAAATGCTAATGATGTACCCTCCTATTTCCTCATCTGTGTCCAATTCAGATTTTTTATTATGACCCCAAACCCTAAGAGCCTACATTTCCCATAATACCACATTCCAGCCCTTTTTACATAAGGTCACACTGCTTGATAAATGTCCAAAATTGTTAAACTCCATACCAGTGAGTTAAGTGCCCACACAAAACAGACCCGGAACAGAAATTCCATGTTTGTATAGTATTATCTCATCACATACTGTAATGTAAAGTCCATAGAGATCTCCCCAAATAGAAACAGTTTTACTAATTTATTTATTTTAATCCTATAATCATGGAATTAAAATATACACACATTTTATTATAAAATGTCCAAGGCAATAATACAAATAACTACCACAGTAGTAATGATAACAGCACAATAACAGGAAGATTACAAACCAGTGAGGCCAAGATAAACCTATTAAATTCTCTCAAGTGCCAGATATAAGTGACATTATAGCTATAGCAATGAATCAAATACAGTGTTGGACAAAGCTTAGAATTGCTGCGTTTCTACCTTAAACAATGCATACAGTGACTAAACAATGACATGATGTATAAAAAACGACTGAAAATGCTTAAACTTGTAATGGCTGATGGAAGACCGTTCAGCATAACTCTATAACAGTACCTGCGTCTTGGATTAATATTTGTTTTGGGAAGTGTAAAACAACCTCTAGAAGTATACCCAGTATTAAAATCATGACCATTGGTACTTTAAAACACTTGATTGAACAGAACATCTGAACATGTAGACATTGAAATATTTTTAAAAACAAATCATTCACCAATGACCAAAGCTAAAGTTGTGTACATTAGAGTGATATCAGCTGTTCTTTCACAGCTCAGCGCCGGTCTTGCAGCTCGACTCTGGACTAACTAATTACTCATTTCTAAAGTCTGTATTTGATGCAGTTTACCACACTGCAGTCCAAGCGAGTAGGAACTAGTGTTTGTTATAACTCAGGAGATGCAATATGGTGGTAGTAATTTGTGCCAAGTGTGTACCTCAGCTCTCTGGGAAGAGTCTCGCTCCCAGATGACATAGGAACCAGAGGGTACCCACCATGCATTGCACACATACATACAATAAATAAACCCATGGGAATCATTCCAGCCCAGCACGGCAACAGCCACAGCAGCACACCTGGGCTAATTTAACTCCAAACACCCAGAGGACTTTTGAGTGTGTAGGTGTCTGTGCTGTTCCCTTTCCCGTATGACCCAAAACCTCTCCTTCACTGATAAAGCAATAAGATAGATAGATAGATAGATAGAGAGAGAGAGAAAGAGCAAGAGCAAGCCTTCTCCTCTCTTCCTCATCCTAATTCCCATCCCATACATCCATCAGTCATCTCCAAAGCGGGGAAAAGGTGAGAAACAGAGTGATGGATGAGTATGGAAAAGTTTTCTCCTGCGTTATGTTCTCCTGAGGATGGAAGTGAAAGGAATAAGGTGAGGCTGAGTCACATGACGATCAGGGAGTCAGAGAGAGACATAGTCAAATTTAAACACAAAAATATCCTGACAGCAGTCCCCTCAAAGGAGTCTCCTCTCTCTCTCTCTCTCTCTCTCTCTCTCTCGCTCTCTCTCTCTTTCTCTCTCTCTCTCTCTCTTTCTCGCTCTCTGTCTCTGTCTCTGTCTCTCTCTCTCTCTCTCTCTCTCAATTTTCAATTCAATTCAAATAGCTTTATTGGCATGAATGTGTAAAATATATTGCCAAAGCATATAATAACATATAATACAATAGTAATAACAAAAAATAATAATCTCTCGCTCTCTCTCTCTCTCTTTCTCTCTCTCTCTCTCTCTCTCTCTCTCCCTCTCTCTCTGTCTCTCTCTCTCTCTGCCACATACACACACTTCAAGCAGTGCTCTTTATCTCCCTTCACACTCGCTCAGGGGAGAGTTCATTTTAATAATTGCTGATCAGAGCAGAAGAATTGATTTGATTAGTCATGCCTGCAAACCCCAGGAGTGCTAGGCTGGAGTCTCTCTTCCTCTCTGTCCGTTATCTGATCTGCCTCTCCCTTTTTCTAATCTCTTCCCATCTCTCTGAAACGTCTCGTATTCTAAATGCCACCTTGAGTGACTGTAACAGTTTGAAGTGCACAGGAGGGTATTGTGTTACTAACTATCTTTTTTTACAAGCAGCTGTGGTGGTTGAAGTCCTCGACCAAGCAGGTCTACTGTAGCGTGCGTCAGTATATTACCTACTATCTCACTTTTTGAACCCCCCTCCCCTCCTCCTCTTCTTCATTACCCTGCTCCCTGCACCCCACCCCCCTGCAAACTCCCACTTCCAACAGAAGCTCAGAGTAAACCCTACTACTCAGATTACTCCCCCACCCGCCTGCTCATCCACAAGATGTGCACCAGCCACTACCTGGACCTGTTTATCACTATCGTCATTGGCCTCAACGTCATCACCATGTCCATGGAGCACTACCAGCAGCCCAAGGTCAGATGTTGATGATGTGAAGTGGGGGGTGGGGGGATGGGTGCTGCCAGGTCATGAAAACAATAGAGAAAAGTAATGGAACAAAAATAAAAATGAACTAACAAAGTTTTTTAGATGTTAGTCATCACTGCATATCGAAATATGTGTTATTTTGGGGGTGCCAATCTTTTCAACTTAAAAAAATAACACACACCACGTTAGCCAATCAGAATAGAGCAGCCACTATGGCTGACATTGATAAATCAGAAATCTGCTGTACCAATGAAAACTAGCTACCTACGTCCTCTTTCATTAAAAAAAAATCTTCAAAATGTAATAACAAAGTCTCTTTATTACAGGAGACAGACATATTGATTATTATTAATGAATAACAGGAGTGAAAACTTCTCAATGATAATATATTTACTTGTAAAGACTAAGACTATAATTGTAAGACTGTTTACAAAAAGTAATTGCATAAAATGAATGAATAACAAGATTGTTATTAGATATAAGCAAATGTATTAAGACATTTTTGGATATTTTACATTATAATGTACAAGTAACTCAAGACATTTTGTAAGGGGGGGTCCCCGCTAGAGGCTTATCCTATTTGATTAAGTTTTTCTTTTTAACATTGTAATGATCAGGTTGTTTTTAGTTAATAATAAATGTACTGTAATAAGGTCTTACATTGGCCTTTAAAGATGAATCCATTTGGAATATTCATTAATCCTTCACTAGAAGACCAGGTCTATGGTTTTCAGAGAGTCACAAGGGCACACTTGTTCATTAAAAAAAGGAATGAGGTCAATAGAAAAAATAAATGAAAGTAAGATAAGAATCATTGTAACCTGATAAGGGAAGTGATAATTAACTTTAAAGTGGGGTCAAAGTAATAAAGATGAGATAATTAAACAGTTGAGAAAAAAAGAGAAGACGTAAAATAAATGGTTTGAATGCTGCCAAAGGTATTCATCATTAGATTCAAGTCAAATGTATTAATATATATTTACACCATGGTGTGGTAAGGAGACTTTGGACTTAAGTCCATATTCAGTGACAGAGAAGATGAGACAAATGTGGCATAAAAAAAGGTAAAACAGAAGAATATAGAAAGGCGTTAAAGGATACACAGTGCCGGTAAAGGCATGGTGGATTCAAATAGGGTCGAGGTAGAAAGGGATGTATCCCAAACTAGAAGTAGCTGTTAGCGGATAAAACTCTACCACTCTGGATTTAGAAAAACCCCTGTAGACCACTAATTCCACCCCCCCATTTCGCTTCTAAAGGTCAGTTTTTACATCCAGATGGGCGCTGTGAATTCTCCCATAGGCAAAATTGGACACTTTGATTTTTATGGCCTTTTCATTAAGAAAGAGGGTGGGGACGTGCAGAAGGCGATGTGAGAAATCTATGAATAGAGCTGTTAATATTGGAGAACAGAAATGATGCTGCCTCACAAATTTCACACTAACCTGATATGCAACACGCTAAAAGAATATCTCTAATTTTTGAGTTTGTCCAAAACTTTGAAAATGTATTTTGCAATTTGTCCTATGTGTGAGGGAAAATTACAGGAGGGAAAAAAACAAACTTGTAAAAACTACAATATCTAACAATTTCACTAAAAGACAGCTCTGACAAAATGCCAATAAATCTTTGATTTAAGTTAATGTATTACACTGGACTCTTTGCTCGGCTTGATTTTACAGACTACAATAGTTACAACTGTCAACATTCAACGAGGCTACAAGGAAGGAAGATATAAGTATCTGAAAAGACAGGCTATTTTTAATTATGCGTAAAATGTTGTAGTTCATAAAATAGTTAGGTATGTGCACGACTAGCCGACTAAACAGACAAATGTCGTCACCATCGCTAGTTTGCACCAGGATTACTAGTTGGTTAGATTAATTATTACTGTTTTTAAATGTAAGCGAACATTGCCGGTCACATAAACTTTAACGCAGCTACCCAGCACTAGTGAAGACTGTAGCAATAGATTGTTTTAGCCCCTTAGGTGGGCCTTCTCCTCTGGCTCTACTGCCAGGATGTAAACAAGCCCAGTGAATGAATAGCATCTCATAAGAGCAGCATGGTCTTGCAGTATTTTGAGCTAGAAAAACAAGATAAAAACTAGGTCAGGTTAAACTGGCATATGACCGGAGTAAGGTGTTACCATATTTAGTACGGACATGTTGACGTTAATCTACAAGGAGGACCAAAGGCTTGGGTGCTAGCACTGCTAACGTTAGCCACACTCTGCAAACCAAAATACAGTGTTTACCCGCAGATTTAAAAAAAAAAAAAATTGTTCTAAATTTGACTGTTTTCAGAGTTTTTTGTTACACTTACAAGTTTGAATTTATATATCCGTTTAACGGACTAGGAAATTAGTCACGAGGAACATCATTCCTAATATTTAGGTTGTGCATTTTGGAACTAGCAGAAATGTAAATTGTAGACCCTCTGGAATTTCAAAGACTGCAAATTCAGGACTATTATATATCATCACAGCAAAAATATCAACCATACAAGCCACTGAGTTTCTGTAGTTCTGTAGTTTCTTATAATGAAACAAATAACTCTGTCTGCTAAAATGAAAGAAAATATAATATCTGGTAAAGTGATTTGTTAGGACTGACTTGTGCAGTTTATTAATCCTTCATTTCTTTCTCCCTTGACGTCCTCAGGAGTTGGATGAGGCGTTGAAGATCTGTAATTACATCTTCACCCTCATCTTTGTTCTGGAGTCTGTCTTCAAGCTGGTGGCTTTCGGCTTCCGGCGCTTCTTCAAGGACAAGTCAGTATCTAAATACCTTGCTCCCAAATGTAATGACCTTTTCCCAAATGAATCCCGAACATATTAGAGAATAAAAACCTGGATTCCCATTTACCCCCCATTTGAGGGGTCGACAGTGTAGTGGGCGTGATCTTCTAACAGATTTGTGGTTAAAGGTATTGTTTTTTCAAGTGGAAAATGTGAGGCTGCTTTCAGAGAGTTTAAATGAGCTTTTTTCTAAGGTGCTCCAGTGGACGGTTCTCAGCGAGTCTTGTATGAATACAAACTGCCTCGTTAAACACCCATAAAACCTGCAGCCTTAGATGATTTCATAGCTTTGAAATCCCTGGCTTCCTGCTGAAAACCACACAATAATGCACAAACGAATCTCAGCAGTGCAAATAGATACCAGCACACATTGCACACTCAGAGATACACACACTATACTACACATCTCACAGGAGGAAATGTTCTTTTGGACCAGAGCTGACCACCAAGGGCTCCATGAAGCCCATTCTCTTTGCCAGAGTAAGCCATTTTTTCTTGGTTTTTGCATTTGGCAGTGGTGCAGTTGGATATCAGCTCACTACCCACTCACTTGATTCATACACTTTGAACATCTTAATGAGGATATGAGGGATACAGAAGGGAGTGGAGTATTAAGGAAAAGTAATAATGGAAATGGACTAATCGGATTAGTTTGACCACCCAAGACTATTTGCGCTGACCATTTCTCATATTGTTCCAACATTTTGTTCAGCACACATTTATTGCAAACAGACTAGAACATTTAATTTGGTCTCAACACTTCCATTTTCAAGTGAAGTCAGTATCTGGGAAAGAATGATTCTTGTTTCCTTTTATAGATATTTACTAAATATATCTCTTGAGCAATATCAATCACCCCTTTTTCCATTCAAGGTTGAAAAACAATCGCTCACCTCCTCACAGAGCTTGGCTTCCTGTTGTTGACATTAAATGACAAAAACAGAACATGATAAAAAGTATTGAAATATCCAAAAGAACTCATCAAACCAATCCTTAAGCTTGTCTCAATTGTGCGTCCATATGTCCAGCAGGCTACACAAACAATGGTTAGAATTTGATACTGCCAGTAGATTGTCTGGTCAGCTTAGCCCAACGACACACACCAGGTTGAAACAGCAAGCCTTGCTCTGCATGAAGATGAATACAATCCACCTTCCATTATCTCTAAAGCTAACTAATTAACACATTATATCTTGTCACTGTGAAGTTGCCAGGCGACCAGCACAGACTCCAGGGAGTAACGGCACATGGCCAAAAAACTATTTGGCACACAACCTTCAGTAACTTTAGTTTTTGTACAGATTAAACAAACAAGATAAGTGATGCTAATTGTTGAGCTCTAGGGGAGCAGGTATGTGGGTTTTGTTATCTTCAGAAGTCTATTATAGCCTTTTGTTGCTCAGTTAAGTGAAAACTGGAAACCTATTCCTCATGCTTTATTGATGTTTTTTTTGGTAATCAGCTCCCCTGAACATCTACTTTAGCAAAATGAGTTATCTTAACAGAGACTTTTAATTTTAAGTATTCAAACCCAGGGCTTAAATGTGTGTTTTATTTTGTCCTAATTGGCACATGTCAGTTAAGGTGTTTGTCTGAATCTAATGTATAAACGTTGGCGTCCCTAAATGTGTGGTTGAGTGGTGCCCAGATTGGCGTTGGGAGATAACAAGTGAAAAAGTTACTCTTATTAAAGTAACAATATGTAGGATTTCAGTCTGTGCACTTTGGCGCCAAGGATGATGCACCTTTATAGACAATACCCAAAGTCGTTGTGAGAAGCCGAAGAACCATGTCGACTGACAAGGTTCAGTAACCTTACTGGATTTTGAGCTAATAGGACTCTGCAAGCGTCTTCAGCCTGTTTGCATGTGGAGTATATCTATTCAACTGTTGCCATGACAGTCAGTGAGTAAATGGCTACATCGGAGAGGCTAATTTGTTACATGCTACTTTATATAGATATGTAAGGCTTATATTTTCAAATTTACAGTATGTCTTAAACAGTTATAAATCTAACTTGAAGATCGACAAGGAAAGAGACAACTTCTTGACATAAGATGGATTTATTTATTTATTTGGATTCAGGCCTGAGACATAACTTTCTGTACCCGATAAAGCTGCTAAACATGAGACAACAATGAAGTTATCTGACCTGTGAACCTATACCGCCTTAAGTCCAGTCTCTGTGACCGATATCATTACTATGTGAGAGTATCAGAAATGGGTTGTTTGCATCCGTTTCGGCTCCAGTTTAACCCAAGTTGTGTTTTTGTGTAGGTGGAACCAGCTGGATCTGGCCATAGTGCTGCTGTCCATCATGGGCATCACTCTGGAGGAGATTGAGGTCAACGCTTCTCTGCCCATCAACCCCACCATCATCCGCATCATGAGAGTGTTGAGGATTGCACGTGGTATGTACCCCTGCTTTTTGTGTGCGCATCCCCTCCACTTTGCCTCCACTCTAAAACCTGCCCAGCACACTCCCTCACAGACACACACTCTGGGCTGTACTTTTAAGATGCTTTGTGAAACAGCCGCGTCTCTGGGACTCCCCACTTTGTCATTTTTGCATGGCAGGTCTCAGCAGGTTTTGCGCAGGGTGTGAGTCGACCAGATGGCACAGAGAAACACACTCAGCTGACAAACAAAGCTCAGAGAACGGGCAAGGAGAGAGAGAGAGAGAGAGAAATACTGAGAGAAAAACAGAAGAGATGTGAGGACAGATAGCTGAGGGTGGAGGGGAGCCAAGAAACATTATGACAGTAAGTGAATTAAACAGTGAGAGACTGAGACAAGGTATGAAGGGGAAAATGAGAGGAGGAGGGGAAGAGAGGAGATATGAAAGGAGCAGGCAGGGATGATGAATAACTACCTTTCAGTAACTAGATAATGAAAGATGGAAAGAAGTTGGGAACAATTGATGTTAGAGTGCAAAAGTTAAGATGAGGTCAATGAGGATAATAAAAGATCAATTAACTGAGATAAGGTATGTCACTGCAAGCGTGAAACAGAGAACATTCTGTGTATCGGGAGAAAGATTAAACGCTGAAAAAGGGTGAAGGAGGCAGGGAATCAGGCAGGTTGAGTTATAAAGACGGGGTGGACTTGGCAGGAGGGGAGAAGAGGGAGGAGAAGGCTAAACCTGCAGTGTGCTTCAGGCTGATTGCTGTCCAGGTAATTAAAGATAAGAGAAGGCTGGAAGGTGGAAACAGAAGGAGGAGACCCTTAAAGCTGGGAGAAAGAAGAGATAAATGTGGCAGAAGAAAAGCTTTTCTGTTTTGGCTGATGACTGTTTAATACGAGAAGTTACACAGAAATCAATATTAATTTCTGTCAAACAGGCGACGGCCCAGAGCTGTTGTGTGGAGTGAGTGTGTGGGATTGAGTTTGGTGTCATTACGGTTGTAACCATCTTCAAGAACATGATACTTTTCATACCAAAATGATACAATCTGTTTTAATGATCAATAATAATAATACTCATGATTGATTTTAATTGGGGTAGAGGGGGATCTTCAGTCAAATCTAACCAGTTCTAACTAATCTAATTCTAACAAAGCTGCTTTGAGCAAAAGAGAGAGAGAGCAGTGGAAAGTCTATTTTGGAGTCTCATAAAGATGCAAAAGTTATGTTAAGTTACTGTCTGTCTATGTTTAGTTTCTGTCTGTAACTGACTGCTACTGTTTATTATGTTAGTTACTCTCTAATCAAACAGAGAGCAGAGGACTCGACAGCGGAAGAGACCCTAAGTTGCACAAATACATTGTCAATGTTTCACCATTGTATGTGCAATTAAGACTGTGTGCAGAAGTTTATTGGCAATTCTTGGTAATTAAAAAGAAGATATGACCCAATAATTGATGGATATATTAGGACTTCTACTTTTGTTGCTACGGTATCCAAACAGGTATTGGTATTGTTTGATTTTTATTAGTAGGGCATCAAAGTTTAATACCCAGTTTCTGTCATCTATTCAAGGTGCATTCAAATTCATCTTGGATAGACGTTGTTAAGCTTCACTAATTTGCAGAAGGGGTTTATTGTCATCTTCATTGTCATTGACTTTTCTCGTAGATACCTCAGAAGCTTTGTTACTTTTTTCTGTTTCTTGTTTCTTTTATCTAACTTTTTCCTTTATGAAAAATATTGTTGAATATTTCGAACAGTTATCAAAGCCAGAGAAATAGTAGAATATAGTTGTGACGCCCCGGACATGATTATCATTGCCAAGGAAACACCAGATGTTACGTCAAAGACCTCTGCATTAGGAAGTGGGAGCTGCTACTGTATGTGCTGCTGTGATAAAACTTGGATACATTCTTCAGTTATAATCTAATTGACAGTATAGTTCAATCCATAATGCATGCAAGACGCTGCAAAAATATGACATAACATGTTATGTTCCATTTTCTAGGTAACCATTTCAACCCATACCCTCTCCAGCTCTTTTCTAAAGGGCAGCGTTGCACTCAAGGGCACTCCAAAAATCTAGGGTTAAGACCAAGTGGGTGAAATTAGGATTGGGCCTCATTATACCCAGGAGAGCATGAGGTTGCCTTGCAGTGAGTTAGAGAAGCAATTTTCAGAGGGTTGATTGTTTGGATCTCAGAAAGTAGCAGAGTGGGCGGCCACTCAAGAATCAGGACGCCTTTAGTTTTGGTGCAGTTTTTCAATCGCCCTTCAGAGAAGAACATATCAATGGATATGTTACACCACAAAGACTTACAGGCTCACGCAGGGATCACAAGATTTGCAATTTCATCTTCTTATGAGTCTATACTCATATTCAACGTTTAAAGCAAAATAAAGGGAGTAACAGCTAACTTCTTTCAGATGTTAAAGAAATCAATTACTTACTGCTTACTCACCCATACATGTTGCAGATAAACACATTTGTATGGTTTCTTTAACCAATAGATAAAACGATAATGTCAAAAAACTACTGTCTGGTTTAACAGGTTTCTTCTTGCTGTAACTTTTTCTTGATCTCCAAGGTAACCAGCAGAGGTTAAACAAGGACAAGAAACATTCTCAGTCTTATATGAACCTCTACTACTCCATTTATTTTCATTCATTTTCTATTATTCCTGGTGTAACTCCACGGTTAGGTTACGCCAACGCCTCCCCTCATCAAGCAGCAACCCCATTCAGGAAGACATGACCTCAATCAGGCCGTCTGAAGGCTTAACGTTGTTCAATAAAAGGACATTTCTAACAACATTAAAAGAAGATTAGTGTGTCAGTGAGGAAAATGTTGGTTAATTTCAGTGTCACAAAAAGGCGTGGTGGCAGAACTCTCTGGAAAACACTGAACAATCATGTCATTGTGTGTGTGTGTGTGTGTGTGTGTGTGTGTGTGTGTGTGTGTGTGTGTGTGTGTGTCTCCACAGTACTGAAGCTCTTGAAGATGGCTGTCGGGATGAGAGCTTTGCTCGACACCGTTATGCAAGCCCTGCCCCAGGTAATTCCTCAATCCTGTATAGAATAACATCCACTAAAGCCACTGCCACTGACATTTCTTCTCGCTCTACATTTTGTATTCCTCTGCATGGATATTTCACTACCTAACATGTCCCCCTGAAGCTGCCCCTAGAGTTAAATCCCACATGCGTCTCCTCATTGGAACATATTCCCTTGCCTCAGTGTGCTGTTGTTTCCCTTGAGGTTTTTTTTTTTTGCCAGTTTTAGATATCCTAATTTGCATCGACAGTCCCCCAACAGGGACTGAAAAAGAAGTGAAGCCTGAGGTTTTGTTCTGAATAATGATGATTTTAGAGTGGTGGAGTTGGTAAATTGGAATAACTCTGTTGTAATTGAAAAAAAAAGAACACTAAGTCCTGTGTTCTCAGCCATCTTTGATACCACCTCTATCACTTAGAGAAATCCTGTGTGTTAGTCGGAGCTCTTTTTTTTTTGTTGATAGCGAGAGAGGGACAGGATATTTCAGGAGGAGAGAGTGGGGGATGACATGCAGCAAAGGGAAGAGGTCGGATTTGAACCCATGGCCGCTCTGATCAGGACTATAGCCTCTGTACATGGGGCGCATGACATAATAAATGACAATAATAAAAAATATTCATTCGTTCATTCATAGAGCTTATCAAAAGTGCTCCTAATTGCTTAGGCTGGGAATAGGTTGCACTATGATATAGCTCTCTTGTGCTGAAAGGCATTAACAGCAGGAGAAGCACAACTAAAAGCCTTTCTTTATTTTATATCCTTTATTAATCCCTGAGGGGAAATTCTGGTTTTACACTCCATTATTGAGAGACATGGTTCTCACACACATAGGCCCGAAATACACACATGCACAAACAGGAGCTGACGGAGAGATGTCAGAGTGAGGCTGCTACACAGGGACAACCCGGGGCTGTTGGGGGTTTGGTGCCTTGCTCAAGGGTACCTCTGCAGTTCTCGGGGAAAGTCTTTTACCTGCTTTTTGTAAAGTGTCTCGAGATAACACTTGTTATGAGTTGACGCTATACAAATAAGGATTGATCAAAATTAAATCAAGATTGATCTGGCACCTCTGTAGCCAGCAGAGCAACATCCATTCTTACCTGGACTTGAACCGGCAACTCTCCTGTTCCCAACCCAAGTCCCTTCAGACTGAGCTACTGCCACTCCAAAGCTCATCAAACCTTTTCTCCTCATCTTTTCTTCGATCTTAGAGTTAGCTACTGTTACTCTCCTGCAATAATCAATCATGGCAAGTCAAGGAAGACACGTATAGTCTGAGATGATTGACAGGCAGACAAAGCAGTCATATGTCCTCAAGCTATCTGTCAATTGTGTTGGCTCAAATCCCAACTGTGTCTGACAGATATGTCAACAACTTGTGGCTTCATTCTAAAGCTACCACTGGGAATGAGTGCGTTAAAAATGCCCCATCCACTTTGATTATAGAAGACCTGCAAATAAAGGCACAGCCCTGTTTTTGTTATGCAATGTGCCTAACTCAGTTTAACCAATGATTGGCAAACATGTTATTTTAAAATGAGTTTGATTGCCCTGACATACGTGTATACTCTCTACCAAATCCAATAGAGCAACACATAGCTGCCTCATTTGGCTACACTATAGTACAACTCTAGAACGAGGCATATTGATTTTCTTTTTTAAAGATATGTTTTGGGCATGTTTGCCTTTATTGGATGGACAGCTATAGAGAGACAGGTAATACTGGGAGTAGAGAGTAGGGGACGACATGCAGCAAAGGGATGTGGTCAGATTTGAACCCAAGGCCGCTGCGCAATGAGGACTAAAGCCTCTGTTCATGGGGCCTACATCACAGCTAGGCTATCGGCGCAGACATTCTCTTTATAACTAACATGTAAAATATGGCAAATAAGCTTTAAATATGTCTCTTAAGTTTCTTACTCTCACGCTGGATCCCATTGGAGCCACATGCTCAAAGCTTCAACTTGCAGAGATATCCTAAACTTCAGCTATTTTTTAAATTGGCAATAATGTGGGTGGGTTTTTAGTCAACAGTCATTTTCTAGCCTTTACATTCCGCTCGCTGCGTCTTCGCTTTGCTGTTTTCTCTCTGACATGAATGTTCTGTTTGTAGTCCCTTGTTACTGGATCTTATTTTGCCTCTGATTGTCTCTCCTCTGACTAATCTCGCTGTCTTCCTGTTGTCTCTCTGCAGGTGGGGAATCTGGGTCTTCTCTTCATGCTTCTGTTCTTTATCTTCGCAGCACTGGGAGTGGAGCTGTTTGGTGACTTGAGTAAGGACATATGCACCGTGCAGACAGGCACGCCAGACAAGCGCACACAAAGCTTCACACACACACACACACACACACACACACACACACACATACTGTACACCACTCGGGCCATGCACAGGCATGCACCGAGTAGTTAATTCACCCCTCTGTGAGTTCTAATCTATCTGATGTTAATTGCTTCCTAAAATCCTTTGTTGAAACGCCATATGGATTTCTCTAATTGAAGCTTGTAGCTGTCAGAGTAATAAAATAGTATTCGAGCTCATTATCATCTCATTTCAAAGCATTATGTTTCGATAACTGAAAAGCCACGGAAGTATCTCCAAATGTTGAAGTCTCTGTTTTGCTTTCTGTCTCACAACCCGTCCCCGTCCCCGACCCCTCCTTGTCTCCCCAGTTTGTGATGAGCTTCACCCATGTGAAGGTTTAGGGCGCTATGCTACATTCAAAAACTTTGGGATGGCATTTCTGCTGCTCTTCAGGGTTTCCACTGGAGACAACTGGAATGGCATAATGAAGGTGAAACTAACACTGCAGTCTCAGATCCACAACATACACACAAACTGTGCTTCTAAAGTGGCATTGAGGACCACCTCAGGAAAATCGAGGGTTAATGTGTTTGTACATCATTTACTGGAATAGCAGTAATCTATTTCAGCGAGCTGTATGGCTGAATATCTGTCAATTCTGTGTATATTTCTTGTAGGGGGAAATTAAACTTCTCTGCTCTTGTCATTTTTCCACGTTTTTTTTCCAGGACACGTTGAGAGACTGTGCAAACGAATCCGGTACCTGCTACAACACTGTGGTCTCTCCTCTCTACTTTGTCTCCTTCGTTTTGACTGCTCAATTCGTCCTGGTGAACGTCGTCATCGCTGTCCTGATGAAGCACCTGGAGGAGAGCAACAAGGAAGCCAAGGAAGAGGCCGAGCTGGAGGCCGAGCTGGAGCTGGAGAACAGGCTCGCGATGGACGCGGGAGACGCGATGATGAGGTCGCCCCAGCTTAACCCTCTGGCACTGGGCATGGACAGGTCCAGTTCTGGGGGTTCCCCCTCGAGGTCCACAGGAGGAGGGGACAGGGAGCAGGACAGGGATGGTCCCATGGACTCACCCACTGCTAATATACCCAGAGACCCAATAAACATTACAGCAGATTCCCCTGAGTGCCTAGAGCACCAACCAGAGGTAAGGAATCTTTGTTTTAGTGGATTCAAGCATTATATTTGAGTTTCCATGTGGACTCTATTGTACATTGGTTACAAATTCTTAAAGCATATTGAATGCACAGCGCCCTTCCTCAAAATATATTACAGCTTATTTCCCGATAAAGTGTACAATATTTCTCTATTGTATATCTGCTGCAATATTGTATTGAGACTTCTCAGTAGTCTACACAGCGTCCTATGTGCCAGATGTGACAGATGCTCTGAGGTCACTTCCTGCTGGGGGGCCAGGCTGTGCAGCTGGTCAGGTGACCCCTAACTCTCTGGTCATTAGTTCTGACTGCAGTCCAAACCATAAGTTATTTTTCTCGCAGGTGGAGGGATGCTGAGAAAGCTGCTTCGTTTGCTAAATGATGAGAATGCATCAGAGGAATGTCTCTTCACTTTTTCAGTGTAGTAACAGTAAATTCACATGTGTGGATGTTCACACTTAACTTATTGAAAAGAAAAAGTTTGTAAATGAATCTGATGCCTTCTACACAGCGCCATAATAGCATCCCCTCCCACCGCCCATATATTCTCCTCACGTCGACACACTTGTTTGAAAGTGACTTTGTTGTGATTCCTGTAAAGTCTGTCATGTACACATTATGCCGATGTATTCTCTGAAACCAATGCCGACCCACATCAGGACTGTTTACGGTTTGTGTGAGCGCATGGCTGTGTGTGTTTTTGTGTATGTGTGTGTGTCACTGTTCCCTGGAGAGGACATGCCAGTCAAAGAGAGGTCACAGTGCCATGGGAAAGCTGGACCACAGGGCCTTGTTGTTCACTTCAACAGCTATTTCTAGACAGCAGGGAACTTTTTTGGGGGATAGGAAATAGAGGTCTCGCAATCGTTGTCTGAGATGTTATCAGTCCTCCTCCACTTCTCCTCCAAACATTTTGTTTAAGCGGCTGCCTCCCCTCCCACCCGTGGGAGACCGGCTCCACTGCAGTGTTGCAGTGCGCTCTTGTGGAGTTAAATGGTATTGCAATAGAGCCAGATTTGTGTGAGTGAAATTTGCATAATGCTTTATAATTTGTGTCTGTGTGCGTCTTAAAAGTCTTAACAAGTTATTGGTTAAAACACAAATTCAAACACTAAATAAGGCTAAGTTTTATAGATGAATAAATTATCCTGCTGTCTTATTTCTGTTAGTATCGATGTGTTTCTTCTTCATTGATTGTCCTCTTCCTTCCAATCTTCTTCCAATGTTTATATATGTGTGTCTGTTTCGACCTTTGTCCTTCCCCCTGGTCCTTGTCTTATTTTGAAACTTCTGTTGTCCCCCCCTTTTCTCTTTCTTCTCTCTCTTTTTTTACATAAGTTTGTCCAACGGAGGGCGCTGTTTGACTCGATTTCCCTGGTCATCCAGGGTTCAATGGAGGGAGAGTTGAGTTTGATGGACAACCTGTCCGGCTCAATCTGCCACTACTACGCACTGCCCCCCATGCCGAGCAAGCACAGCACCGACAAGAAGGTCAATAATCACCAGAGCGATGACTCACTTCCTCCATTTCATACATTTATTGGGCCTTTTTTTCTGTCCAAACATGTCGGGCTGCACAAGTGATCAGCAGGGTTAACTAGAAGAAAGTTAAAGTACACAGTTGTTAGTTTTTGATTATTAAAAACACAATAAAAAATAAAAAAAAGTTTTCAGATACTCTAGTTTCCTCTAATCAAAGCAAAGACCACATAATCCTTGTTTTAAAGGCCTAAGGTTATGTTCACTTACATTACATAAAATCTCAGTTTATCAGTGTTTTTCCCCAATTAAATCCAAAGACACATTTTATCCCAGGTATCCATTTTTGAGATTTATGCCCCGAGCCCCAATGCAACGTATGTAGTGAATGTTTTGTTTGGGGTTTTTGGGTGTTTCTTTTCTCATGGCATTTAATAACATGTCAAATAAAATGCATATTTATTTTCACTACTGCTACTTCCAGCTAAAGGTGAAGTGCCTACCAAAATATCCATAGGGTGTTCTGTTCAGTGAAACTCTTACGGCCTGTTTCCATTAAACGCCCACAACCTCGGTGTCAGAGCGTTTCTCTCCAGTGTTTACTGTTGCAGAACTTCTGCCATCCTCAGTAGGGACCATTAGGTCTGTTTTTAAATATCTATGTGTGCTTAATACTTTCCTTCATTCAAGGACATATCACCAAGAAAACTTAGAAAGAAATCATTTAAATGAGTCGTCTCCTGGCATTAGCTTCAGCCCTAGATCTGGAAGTTTTTCCCAAAAGCAGATAAAGTCTTTGTCCCTTTCTGATTTTGATTGGTCAGTGAGGGAGAAGAGGAGCACATTGAGCGGTACAGCAGTGTTCCAAAGATGAACTATTTTCAAATGAGAGGGCTGTGAGTGCGAAGACCATGAACACCAGTAAGCTAAATAGAGCGTTTTTAAGCGATCAAGACGCTGAGCGCTGACAATCTTGACTGCACTGGTTTTGAATAGAACACAAAAAAGTACAGAAAAATATGTAAATGGACACAGGCCCTAGAGACAGAGATGGAAGATGGTTGGATGTAGAGTTAACAGTTTCACAGTAGAAAGGAAATGTTCTCTTGTCTAAAAAAACATAACCAAGAACTCAATAAAAAAAAAAACCTTTCAAAAAATAAAACAGGTATTTAAATGATCTCAACACTTGGCTTCTCCTGACGAGTCACAACAAAAAGTTTGGGCTCACTTTACTCGAGAGTTAAGTAAGACAAATCATTATTATAATGAGGAAGAAATGACTAATTCTATAATGACGATTGATTCACAGATATTGAAATGAGCTTGGCTAACTTTTGAAATAATAGATTTTTATGGATAACAGAGGACATTATCTCAACTGTTTTGGCAAAATACACCACTTATATTGATGAAAATAAAATTGTATGACTCAGTACCAGACTTTTTTATTTACAGACTGATAGTTTTCAGAGTTAGTCATGGAAAATGTAAAAAAAAAGAAATCCTTCTGATGGCTTCTTTATAATATGCATTCCTCCACAATGGATGCGTTTCCCTTTCTTCCCAGACCGATAGCCCACAACACACAGCAGTGCGTCATAACCCGCCTCAGCTGTGATCGAACTCCCTAGCTCACATCTCCACTCCTTCATATTCATCCATGCCTGTCTGCTTTTGTGTCTTGTTCATCAACCTCGGTGACATAGTTAAGAGTTCACTCTGTCTCTTTGATACAACGTTGTGTGTGAGATGGTGTCTGTAGGTGAATGTGGCATGTTTGTGTGTATATAAATGTGTGTATACAAAACTGTAGCAGCAAAATGGCAACACAACAAAGGCGTTACTAAAGCTTTTAGTTCAGCCTCTTACACAGAATTCTGCGGAGTAATGACTCAATCAATAAACAATAGATCACTGAGTCACTGAATTATTCATCAGGGGGACTCTCCTAAACTGATTGAGAATTTTGGCCAATTACATCAGCATTGCAAAGTCCCATCTTCTAAGAGCTTTGTTGGGATTGAGACATCATGTCATTGTAGACGCTGTTGGAAAACCTCTCTCTACTTCAACTTTGAAGTAGAAGTCAGAAATGTTTTCTATTCGTCCTTCGCTTAGATGGCCCATCTGACTTTCAGAGAGCACTCCTCATAATGCCGAATATAAAGTTTTTCTATAAACAGAAGGCAAACATTACATTATCTTTTAAACACAGAAAGACAATCTACAATCGTCATCGATCCCCAGCTCAGATGCATGTTTGGTTTAGCAAAAAAGTTTGTTTTAAATCCTGTCAAACAGTTTGTTTGCTGTTCAGATTCATAAGGCTGCTGTTTGTATTCTCTGTGTGTGTGTGTGTCAGGGGTAAATCCAGGCCATGACCAGGGGTGACCTGCAAAATCCTGAACTGTGATTTGTTATTCTCCCACATTGTAACCTTGGTTCTCTATCGTCTCGAGACTATCTCTCCAGCCTCGGACGTGTGATGTAACGGGATGGAGGGATAGTCTCGAGACGACGGAGAACGTAGAGTTACATTGTAACCTTGGTTCTCTGAGTGAAGAGAATATCTCTCCACCCGGTTACATTACACGTCCGAGGCTGGAGAGATAGTGTCGAGACGATAGAGAACCTCATTCCCCGCCTGTATAGATGCTCAAGTTGGGCCATCTCAGTCAAAAAAGTCTGGATCTGCCCTTGTTTTGGTATCTGTGTTTCTAGATGATGTTATATCAATGTTGGTAACCCCTCATTACAAGCGACACAGTTATAAAAGTCTAGCAGGTGAACAACCTGCATGTGGTTTCCAGCCCATACATTCTGTCTTTTTTTACTGTTGTTTTGCTCGACTACATACTTCAAGTTTTATGTTTCAAACATGTACTTGTTGTAAACTACAGGTCTTATCAATGTGTAGCGTCCTTATTTCTGTGTGTTACAGAGTGTGCATGTGTTTCTCTGCTCACAAGCCATTGTCTCTTCCTGCCTAGATCCCTCTAGCGGAGATGGAAGCTCTGTCTCTGGCCTCTGAGAAATCGTGGTCCCTAGCTCTGACAGACGACTCGGCCCCCGATGATTTTAACCCCTTCTTTCTAACCAGTCTGGAATGCAATGTACTGACAGTTCATCTCTTTCTCTTTCTCCACGTGTCTTTCTCTTCTTGCCCGCTGCAGTATCTTGCAGTTTGTCCTTTCCCAGGGCACTTCCAAAGCCTCTTGTCCTTCCACTACTCTCATAAACAGAATTACTACAGACTCAGGGTGAACCAGTGGGGTGCTTACTTAGAAAAACATCTCATTTGCAGTTTTACTCCCAGCACAATAAAAATAAATTAAAGCAGATGCAGTATGTTTACATTACAAAGGATCCCATGACTACTTATTGTGTTTCTCCTGTGAATTGGCACAGAAAATGATTCCTTACTTCAGTTCTGCCCAAGTCAAATAGCGTCATCTCTTTTTATCTCATTGTATTCTCACGTTACTGGTTTTTTTTTTAACTGTCACGAGTGCATTTTTGGCTAAAAAATGTCCTTTAAAGAAATTTAAAAAATACTGTCCCATAGACTTCAAACCAGAGGTTTGTTGGTCAATGGCTCAGTAATGAAAAATGTATCGCCCGCATAAATAAAACTAAATACTTCTGATGGTCTCACTATATAGCAGCCTCTGCCATCAGTGTGTGAATATATAGAGGTGTGACAGTCTGAAGACTAGAAAACTGCTTTACAAGCTCAAATCCATTTACCATTTAGATTCAATAGTTTTCTATAGTATTGTAATGTTAACAAAGAAAGGTGCATGTTAACAACTTTGGAGTCCATGATTAAAGCTTAGCTTATTAAATTCAATAACTTGACTTTAAATACATAACAGAACCAAATAGAAATAGGTCTTACGTATACATGAATGCATCTACAAATCCAGATTTGACTGACAGGAATGAGTTAGTAAATAATATATTACAATTCTTCCACCACTGTCGAGGGTAAAACAACATTAAAAATGAGGGCTATAAAGTTTCACATTTTTAGAAGTACATTGTATGCCACTTGGCAAACATTTGCATTAAGAGGGCATGGTATGACCACATTGACAACCTCTAAATATTTTGATTTGGACTTTGATAGAGCTGCTTGGATGACACTTATAGCGCTCTTATTTACCACCTCTACCATTAATCCCTGTTGCCAGGGCACATTGTCATGCATTGGCTTTGGATTAATCCATACCTAGAGATCATGCCTTTGTCATTGAGGTAAAGGACATCTCCGTCCAAATTGAAAATGAATTGAATGTCATCTGGTTGTCTGCGTATAATTAACAACCACTTTTGCTCATTAAGGATCACATCACATCCATGAGTTATCATGTCTCCACCCAAAGAGGGTCACAGTAACCTTGGCCATTGCTGCACAAATCAAGCTTGTGATGCAGAAAGGTATTGTTAACTTATATCATTGATCTCAGGACCAGAGATCCTCGGCCAACACATGACATGAAATCACTGTTAACTGGATTGTGCTGGGAGAATGTTAAAGAAAAGGAAGAGACAAAAGAGGGAGAGGAGGGCAAGAGGCGCTGAAAGACCCTGGTGAATCTAATCATGTGCCCTCCAACTTTCTCATTCCACCTTTCCAGCCTAATGTGTGTTACTCTCCAGTCCAGTCCAGTCCAGTCCAGTAGAGTAGTGCGCCTCCTTCCAGTTTACAGTTTTCTCTCCGTCGTCTCTTCTCCTCTCTCTTATTATTTTCTCCTGTCTCTCTCTTTACTCTTAATTCTTCAGCTCTTTCTCTCTCTGTCCCTTTCCTTCCTCCTTTCCTCCGTTTTCTGTCTTTTCCTCTGTGCTTTACATGTTAGTCCAAGTCTTCTCTCACTGTCCTTCCCAACCTGACTTGTTTTGTGTTCAATTGTCTTCTGTCCTCTGTCCTCTGGCATTGTAGTGGTTTGAAGTCCTCTCTTAATTGTCGTGTTTGAAACCTGGTTGGAGCTCCAGGTGTTCTGTGATGAATGGTTTTGTAATTGGTGAGGCTGCCGGACACTGCCCCAGCTGACACACAATCACAGGACAGACTCATGTGAAGTTCCATTACTGCAAAGGAAAACACATTTTAAGATGAAGAATGTCTCACTTTTAAAATAATAGGGGCTTTGAGATTCCAACCTAGCATGGTCTCTTGTCTGTGATCTGTGGCAGCTCTGTGCCAGTCTACTCCAATGTTCAAAGATCCCGTCTGTCCTCCGTGTATGCTGATGACCCCTGCCTCTTTGTTCACATTGTACGACATGTTAGCTGTGGTTGTGTTTGAAAGCGTGTGAGAGTGCTTGAGTTACAAATGAACCCCAAACCTCCCATCTCCAAGGGAACCCTGACTCTCTTTTATTTCTCCCCAGTCAGAGCAGCTTGATCCTGGGGAGTCACTGGAAGGCAACCTGCTGAGTGTCAAGAAGCCAACAGTGGGTCGCACGCACTCCCTGCCCAACGACAGCTACATGTATTTCCCCCCGCAGTCAAATCTGGCTCCAGCACAAGGACAAGGACAGACACCGGGGCCCCAGCACATACTGGGCACTAATAGGGCCCAAGGAGGTAATTTTCAAATTTGTCTTCCTTTTGATTTGATTTCTCCATTAGTATGTGGTGGCCATTTCTGCTCTGATGGCGTATTATTGCTTCTCGAATTCGACCCGTGGCTTCTTTCCTGCGTGTCATTTCCCTCTCTCTCTCCCTGATTTGCGACTCTGTCCAGTGTCCTACAATGAAAACAATGAAAATAATGTATGACATCTCTGATACTACGTCCAGTTTTATACAGTCTGTGTTTCACCATAAAAATATGGACAGGCATTCCTCCATAGTTTCACCTTGATGAACCAACACACCTGATGTTATTTTCCAGTCAGATTTAATCCATCGCTTGTCATGTTCAGGCTCCAGTGTCTCAGTACGTTCGCAACCTGAAGAGTCCTCCCAGCAGCTGACTGTTCCCAGAGACTTTTTCCGACCCATCAGCCCTCACAGCCACTCGGACTCGGAAAGTATACCACGATTACCCCCTCCCAGGCGCACACACACACTCAGCCGGACCCTCCGTAGACAGGTGAATAACTCATAGTATTTATTTTTGTCACTTTACTCTGAAATCAGTGAATTGGTCTTCTTCTGTTGTGATCTTTATCGTTTGCAATGAAAACTTTTTTTTTTATGTCAGTAGTTTTTAGTTTTGTTTTTCCTTCAAAATTTGGGTATGTGACCCTGACACATAAAAAATGGCTTCATCCTGAATCTGTTTCCTTATTGCATGTTCTAAACAGTGTCACTTTTCTTTCTCCTTCTTTCTCCCCCTTTTCCTGGTATTCCTTTCTCTTGCTAACGTATCTGCTCTTTCATTCACCTTACTGTATCTGTCATTCTCTGACCTCAGCTCAGTTGGGCCCAAAAGCCTCCTGACCCTGAGCTACTGCACAAACACAGATACTCCTGTTTCTGAAACAGTGACAAACTTCAGAGAACGCTTGGCCTTTCAGAAACACTGGACTCCATTTTCATTTCCAGAAGACAAAACGATCCAAGCTTCTGTCCCTTTGTCACTCATTAGAATTAGTGTACTGCTATCCATCAGCCACAAAGCATCTCAAACTCTCTGCCTAAAGGAAACTTTGATGGGACCTCAAAGGTATTCATCTTATACAATCCGCAGGAGCTGGGTGTTACATTATATCTGTTAAATATTCAGTGACTGCAGAATAGAATGTATTAAAGCCAGACGAAGATGTTTTTGGCAGAGAGGTTGTCCCACAATGCAGTGCACTTACTACACCATAACCTATACAACTCAGGGGATTGCTACAGAACAGCAAGTGCTGTCCATATGCATTTGGCCATTTTGTACCCACAGTACCACAGTGATGGAGCACTTGTGATTTTCTATTGACTAGGCTAGTGCTTTAAAAGTACATAGTTGTTAACTGCTAAACTCTGCTTAAAAAACAAACTTGGTAACTTTTTGGTAATGTTAAAGTATACACTTTTGTGTTGTGGTACTGTGGCTGGTGATTGGCCAGGTCTAGTGTGATATCTTTCACCACCAGGTGTCCCTGTGGTCACATTGTTCAGGCTCAAGCAGGGAAGCCCATGACTACAAACAATTCTCAAAGAGCTTTATAACCAATGCATGCTTTTTCCTCATCTCTGTACATTCAAAATACTTTGATTCACTTTGAGTTCTACTTTCAAGTCATTAGTTCATGAGAACATTTTGAGTTTCAGCAACCATTGTGCTTATACTAACCCTTCCTCTCCTACAGCAGTTACATATTGTTTACCCTCTGACTATTGGCCTCAACACTCTGGATGGTTTAGAGATAGGAGTGACAGAAGGGAAAACACTAATGAGAATTTGGTTGCAAATTTATTTGAAAACAACACAGCTGATTCTTTACAGGGTTTTGTGTGAATGGTCAAAAGTCAGAGGGTCAGGTTGTCTGGTTCAGAGTTCACTGTATCAGTGTTGAGTAACTGATTTTTACCATCCAATTACCAAGACTTCTCTGAGCATTACCCATTGGGCAACGGTGAGTTTCTTTTGCTTTAAGAAACACTGATCGATATTTCATGACAATTTTTTATGACATTTTAAGACTATAAAACTTACCAATTCGTTGAGAAAATAACCCTTTGTTTTCGGGATGTTATGATACATTAAAAAAAAATCGATACAAATAAGGGACAATTTAAACCAATAAATAAATATATATTGTGATACTTGTTTTCTAACCAGCAGAGGGTGCTGTCTGTTTAGGCTTCTCTTGATCAATGTCAGTAGCTAAAGAAGACGCTGAGGACACTTTCAGAGTCACTGAAATCTCTATAACTTTCCCCGTCAGTGCCATATATGTATTCATTTGAGGATTAAAAAAAAAAAAGAAAGTAGAAAAGTCAGCACACAACATCATTTAACCTCTTTTAATCTACGTAGAGCAGCAAGAGTACAGACAAGCAACGAGCGTGTTTCAGAAAAGAGCCTTACATTAAGTGTGCTGACTTTTCTACTTGCTTGTAAGTCCTTTTGTGGTTGTGTACCTGAAGAGTTTTGTTTGGGTGTGCTCCTTTTTCTACTGTTTGATTTGTTTAAAAAAAAAACATTTTAAATAACAAACTCAAACAGCTGTTTTTGTAAGATATTTATCAGTGTCACTTTTTATAAAGAAAAAAAATAAATTTTTAGTAACTATGCAACCTCACAATAAAAAAGTTTTACTTATTTGTACTAAGAAAAAAATATATTTTGCATATTTATTGTCAGATAATTTGAACCAAATAGTTGTATTTACTCATAAATCGACTTCGATCTCTTCTTTTTGAAAAGTAAGAGAGAAAGAAAATCAGGATAAAATCATATCGTAATCCCAATACAATGTTACATTTTGTATCATGATTTGAGTGTATCATTACATCCCTACCTAGCTGTTCCTTTTGAGTGTTGCATTTGAAGTCAACCCACCTCCTCCAATAAGAAAAACCAAGAGAGAACTCTGGGAAAATGCCAGCAATACTATGAACTCTGACCCAAACTATTGCTTCACATCCTCATCTCCTTAAATTAACTAGTCTCCCCTTTCATTTCCCATTTCCCTAAATTCCCCCAACCCTGTTCATCACATATTTACCTGCATCTCCCCACTCCTCTCTCCTAATCCCCCACCCCCCACCCCCATTTTACCACTCCCTGCTGCGTCTTCCAGGTCGCAGTGTCTACTGATTCTCAGGAGGCCCTGTGTTCAGAAGACAGAGGGGAGAGCATAGAAGGACTTGTGAATGTGGCTTCTCTAGGTCTCCCTCCATCCCCCTCCACCACCTCCTCCTCCTCCTCCTCCTCCTCCTCCACCTCCCCTTCACCCTGCTCCAATCATCATCAGCAGCCTGCGCTCTGCCTGGTCCCAGCCACACCTGGTGCCTCCCCTAAACCCTCGCGCCCCAGCAGTGTGCACATCCAGCTTCACGACCAACACTGCCTCGCCTCCTACTCTGGGTCCTCCTCCTCGATTCCTCCACCTTTACCAGCCAGGCTGCACCAACAGGAGGAGGCCTCTGTGGATCAGGAAGTGTCGCTCATCACCTGTGCTGGTTTTGCTGGCAGTGATGACGTCATGGCAGAGGACAGTGGCGATGGCAGTAATGAGGGTTACAGTGACTACCCAGGCCACCAGGAGAGTCAGACTCCATGTTTGAGGCAGCTGAAGAGATTCCATAGTGTTGACACACATGGCCGCAGCTCCCTCTTGCCCCAGCCCCGCCCTTACTCCTGGTTGGACGACCCGCGACGCCACTCTGTAGAAGTCTGCTCCTCAGTGGAGTCCAGCCCCCAACGCAGCACCACCTCCACCTCCTCTGGCTTTGTGTCGCGGGCCGACAGCCTTCAGATCCACAGCCAGACCCCGACCCAGACCTCACTGCTCTCACCACGTCGCAAGAAGAAGATGAGCCCACCCTGCATCTCTGTGGACCCCCCTGAAGGACTAGAGCCTCATTCTGGCCTTTACCCCAGCCTTGGTGGACTAGGGGGGATGGGGCTGGGAGGATTAGGGATGCCTCCTCCTCTGCCCAGCCGGGACAGCTGCCTGAGGAGGAGAGCACCCTCTAGTGAATCCAAGGACTCCTTTGACCTGGGAGTTGGAGAGGGATCGGGACAGGATGGAGTCTCGCCAACCCCCAACACCAACCCCAAGCTATTGACTCTTCCCAGTTTCTCCTTTGAAAAGACGAGCTCTGAGCACTGAACAAGCATAGTCAAACACACAAACACAAACAAACACACACACATATACTGACACACACAGCTGGACGAAGCCTCCACACACACAAACACACGATGCACTCTGTGTATCTGTGATGGTGATAGTTCTAGTAATAATGCTGTAGAGAGTAATAATGGTAAACTACAAAGAAACAGTTAAAACATCCTTTGTTTCATAAGGACTGAAGTACTGTAGTAGTGTGACCATCCCTTGTCTTTGTATTGTTACTGCCAAAACAACCAGAGAAGAAGATACACGAAACAACAAAAAACATGACTGTTTCTCTTCTGCTATGCCTGCATGCCACTGGCTGCAGCTTCACCCAGAACTTCTGGAGTGACATCGGCACCTGGGATCTGGCGCCCTCTGTGGCTGCTATCTGAACTGCCTGGTGTTGCACAGGGTGGGCTTTGCCCGGTCAGTGGAGGTACAAAGCAATATGAACGTTTTAGAGACACTATTTTCTTAAATTATTGGGCCATAGTGTTTGTACAGAATGTGTTTTTTTTTTTTAATTTCACTCAGTAGTTATCTTTTCGTCTTTCTTTGTGATTTTCTTTTCATTTGTTGTCAAATTGTTTGTCCTTGTTCTTTTTTTTTTCACTGTAGGATATTTCTAGCTTTCTTGGTTTACTGAGGAACGTGAACGTTTTTCAAAGTGCTGAAAACTATGTATTTGTAGGAATAATATATAAATATATATATAAAAATCAAGTCATTAAACTGAGCTTGGATTTTTAAGCACACTCATTAGAGCTTGGTGGTTTGATTGTTAGAACAAAAAGAAGGCTACATTTGTTGTTGTTTTTTTCATTGATTGCGTGATTCTCTTGAGAGCCTCTGAGCGCAGGACGTGAAGAAGACTGAAGAAAAACACAATTTTAAATTGATTATAGAGTTTCTCCTCATTTATTTATTTTTTACATGACTTTGAGTTTGACTTCATAGAAGCTGCTCATCCAATCTTTCATCTTTAGGTAGTGTTTGTGTCTGCAGCAGATTCTTATCCCTCTGGACATCAGAGCCTGATTTCCATCCCTCACATTTTTTTCATTTGAAGAACGGACACATGACTCTTAGTTGCACAAACACACAAGCATAATAAATATGAACTCACGACACAGAGTGGACAACAAAGGTAAGTAAAATGTCAATAGTTTTTTGAAGAGCAGATTTATAGAAGGGACTTCTAACTATACAAAAAAAGTGACATAAATGAAAAAAGATAAAACTGTCTTTTTCAGTGTCTACATTATCTGGTAACGACAAGTGATGGTGTATGTGACTAAGAGATGCCAACTGCTCAGCCTGCGTACTTGTGTTGGTTCAATGGATCAAAGTGTAACCTACGACTTACAAAGCCCTGACTGCACTCTCACTCTATTATGATTATCAATTATCATTATCAATGAAAGAATCAAAATCAAGCTGATGGTACAGCAGGAGTCTCCTGTTCAGAAGGAGAAAAGGCAAAACAAAAGTCACCTGGATGTAAATCTAGTTTTCATGTTTACAGGTCTTGGAAGAGTCAACTGGATATGTTAAAAAAAAAATCAACTTCGGGTAACTTACCTACCTCATCATGTGAACTTGAGAAGCCTGTGATTAGTTTGCGACCCTTCTGTCTTTAGAATCACAGCTGCCTAGTAGAACACACCCAAACATGTTGCATGTTTTAATGTCCTGTCAATTAAGTTCACAAGATGCCTTTGTTTAAAAAAACCTCTTTCCTCAGCCGTTATCAGCAGATGAGTTGCAGCAACAAGTTAAAGAGCTTCAGCTGTTTATTGTCTGAGAGGAATGTTAATGTCTTTAGAGGTGTGTACATTTTCCTCCATTAGTAAATGTGTCCTCTCTGTCACAAAAGGTTCTGGCTTTATAGATTAATTTCACTGTTGGATTCACATGTAGCCCAGGCTTAACTATGACACTTTTATTTGAAAAAAAACATTACTTTTACTTTGAAAAGAACATGTAGTGGAGGTGGTACTAAAGAAATCCTTTTTTCATACTATGCATGAAGATGATTGAAACATGACAAATACAAACCTATCTAGCTGTCTGATAGGTCACTACTAAGGAATATTGCACTGTTGTATCACAGTGAGAACGACTCGTGTATGAGAAGCTGAGAAGTGTTTACACACTTAGGCAGAGAAAATGTGGTAACAGCCCAACTTATGATGTCGTCTTTTAGCACAGACAGACAGCAGCGATGGTTGAAGAGATGTGGCAACACAAACCAGGAGAGATAGGAATGTGTCTAATGAGGAGCTCCAACATTATTACACCGCAGTCATTTCTGCTGTTACTGAGAGTTGTGATAACGAGCAGGATAGATTCATTGAAGCAAAGATTCTTCTTACATGTAAACATAAATGTCAAGTCAATTATCAAACCAAAATAATACAGGAAAAAATGTTGCTTCTCTGATATGCTTCTCTGAAGTGATTTCTACTCCGTTTTTAATCCTTGTTGAGTCTAGAATTAATATATGTGTGTCAATAAAGCATAGTTAAAAAATGAAAATCAATAATCCTACATCATTCTCAAAGTGGGTAGATATCCGCTGGACCAAAAGGAAACTCTCAAGATTAAAAAAAACAACTGCCTTTACTAACTGATATAAGGATACAATGGCATATTTATGTCACCTAGAATAATTTCCAATCTTTTGTTCTTGAAGCCTGTATCTAAGAAAAGCTGAGCCCCCAAGGACCTCCAAAAAAAGTAAAACACTGCTGTCAAAAACTGTTTTTGTTTACCGAGTTAAAATCCCAACAGAAATATTCTTACACACAAAAATAAATACTTCAAAGCATCTGATCGATGGAATTATCCTTCAGTTTTTTAATTCTTACGGATGTTTCAGAGACAGGTGAAAGACGGCGTTCTGTTTGATACTCTAATACGAGTTCTCCAAACTGCATACCTCAGAGATGGAGATATGGCTGCAGGAGAAAAACGTTTCATGTTTTTCTGTCTTATTATATACATTTAAGAGTATCTTTGTCTGCACAATTTAAAATATATTTATCTGGTTTCAGTGGGGACACAACTCACCTGAATCACAGCACAGCACAAAAACAAACCAGACGCACGCACACACACACTCATCACATATCAACATCCAAAGTGAAAGTGAGTCGTGAGCAATGAAGCTTGTAAGCCACAACAAATGATGCATGACAGATAAACAATAAATAACGCTTAAGATTCAAGGGTTAAAAATGAACAAACATTCAACTAAACTTGTGAGATAATTATTACCTGTTTATTTAATTAAAGTCACAGAGCTAGGAATTCCATTTTCCAAAACATACGTATATGCCAAAACAAAACCAGAGGATTGACTAACAACTTGTGTTGCTGTACTTAAAGAAATAATATGCAACTTTCCAATCTTAAAATAGTAATTATAAAGGTCGACTTATTAGCACAATAACTATAACAGAGAGAGAAGTGTCTCTTCAATGTCCACAGCACGACCCTGTCGCCTGTTTACTGCAGTATGTAACTTTAGCAGCGGGCCGAGGTCATCTCACGAGAGAGCGTACAGCTTTACAGCACCAGTTCACACACAAACCTTCAGCTGGAAAGAAGCCAGTTCCAGTACCTCTATACAGTTTGATTAAATGGTGATCGATGAAGCTAAGAAGAAAAAAGGACAGCGGGGCCGAGTAAAAAGCAGAGTGTACATCCCTGCAGATATTATTCATAACAGACTGCTCCATTAACATGAGCCAGTATAGTTATCAGTGTCATCATCGTCTCATGTTTAGCATCTTTACCAGGTGTAGCAAGTCTAACTCAAGTTACGTCCCAGGTTTGCATACAAATAAATGAATTAATCCATCTTACTCCAAAAAGCTTTGTCTTTCTTTGTCAATTTTCTAGTTAGCTTTATTAATTCTGAACCTTACAAACCTATCTCAACTAAATCACCCTCACCAATGTAGCCATTTAGCTACGACCTGTATACAGTAAATCATGGTTACAGTTGAAAACAGATGCACATACTCCACTTGCAAACGGTTTGAAAACATTGAGCTGAAGATGCTTACAGATACATATTTGCACAAAATCCTGTAACATTACTCTACCCGGTCAGTCTTCATGGTTGTTTAGCAACTCTCGCTGTGCCGTATTCAATCAATCAATCTTTGTTTGTATAGCGGCAATTCATAAGAAATGTTATCTCAAGGCACTTTACAAAAGAGCAGGTAAAAGACCTTACTCATTACTATATTATCTACAAAGACCCAACATTGATTGATGCCTGTAAACAAATGGCAAAACAGCACCAGGTGTGACTTTTGACAGTGCAGTTGCACTCAGAGACCTTCGGTGGGCACCAAAGCACACCAAACTAAAGTCATACATAATATTGCTTTAAGGATTCATTTTTCTAGAATTCTCTAAAACTTTTCAAACCTCCTCAATGTATACATTTTCTATATGTTGCTAGATTAGCAATTGTTTGTCTATATGCCTGGTTTGTGCCTCTTTATTCAAATGATGACATTAACAGGAAGTGACACGGCAGGTTTGCAGTATGTTCCCCAGCTCATGCAGTTCACATGGACCCCAGTTTCCTTTGGTGTCATAATGTGATAGGTGTTAATGTTCCAGCCAGTAATGCTATCAGTGCATTAATGTGTGTGTGAATGGATAATTGCGCCATGTTGAAAAAAAAAAAAGCAGTTTGAGTGATCAGAACTTTAGAAAGCGCTTTATACAGTTAGTATACTCAGATATTACATATTTTAATACTAAAAATGCATTAAAGAAACTCACTTGAAACTGTAAAGTAGCTTAAAAAAATCTCATTTTGCAGCACAGAATATTTATTCAAATAAATTGAGTCTATGAGAAAAACCTTCATAGTTTGGGATTTTTTTTTGTATTAATTGGAAACTTAGTTTTGTACCATGAGGAGAGATACAAACCTGGGCTACAGTTGGTGATATTTTGGTCCTTTGTGTGTTTCCTCCTCCAGGTGCCTTATCTCATTCTATATACTGCATAATACAATGATACAATGGAGTTGTCATCAGGAGCATGCAGGCCAACTTGTGTCAAAGCGAACGTGTCTCAGTAGGCATGTGTGTGGACTGCACAAACACACACACACACACACACACACAAACTGGTCTACTAACAGTATCTTCTTGACATGGATTAAAGCTAAGAACAATGATAAAACAAGCAATCCTAAAAGACTGCTTGGAGAGTCAAAATAATGCTTAATGAGGAGAGTCTCACTACTCAACCAATTAATATTAGATATCCAGATTCAACTTACAAGTAACATTATGCAATATTTAACAGATGTCCAAATAATGTAGTGAGCAGAGTTGATTTATGGACCTAATTGTTTTTCAAGATTTAACCATTCTACACTCTTCTTGCTCCCGTGAGCGTCTTAATCATCTCTCAGTCTGCACTGGAAGCCATGCATGCACAAATTATTAAAAAATAGAAGTGTTAATGAAATGATAACAGTTCAAAGACAACTTTTGAAGTAGAACTCTTTTCTTAAGATTCTTAAGCTTGAAATGGGGTTCCTTAAAAAAATATTATAACATTTCACAGCAAACAGTTGATGGCATATTCCTTTTTCATTTTTCCCTACTACAAATTTTCAGTTAAGTTTTCCTTGAAAGAGAAACTTGACCAAAGACTGCAGAGTGTGAATGGTTGTGAATGTGTAGGTGCAACCTGCCATGTAAAAAAAGTGCTTTGAGTAGTCAGAAGACTAGAAAAGTGCTACACAAACTCTCAAGTCCATTTACATTAATTTGCTGACATGCAACTGTTTAGCAGGTATAATGTCTACACTTAACAATCTTAGTTAGAACCCTTGTAATCAACAATAGTAAAGCTGGAGAAACGTTCATGCCATACAATCCCAGTAACAACATATACTGTTAGGGTATTCAAACCTGTAACCTAATGGACCATGTAAGTCTCAGAGACACAGTCATACTGTCATTTCCACCCAAAAAGCCATTAGTAAACAATTAACAAGTGTGCTACTGCTGTTGGCTGTGTGCTGAGCCATTTTGGATAAAAAGTGGTGTTCCATAAAAAAATGATAATAATTATGAAATAAATACAAAATGTGCTCAATATGCTCAAAAATAATAATAATAAAAAAATCTAGTAAGACAGTAAGGATATTGAACATTAATGCATTTGAAAACAAATTGATACCAATGCAATTGGCGTCTTAAACTGAGAGGGAGCCAACTTAGTGTATCTTACATTGTACAGTGATCAAAAAAGTGTCAAAAAATAAAAGCTTGGTATAGATCGGCAGAGTCTATTATATATAACAATTAGGAGAAAGATCAGTTTTAGATGCATTATGGTAAACAATGTCAGCATTGTCTATAGTCATTGAGTAGGTTTTTGTTTTATTTAGCTGTGATTTATTTGCTGACAACCAGGTATGTAGGGTGTTACAATCAGATTGCAAGATTGCTAAATAAGTGATGTTTAGGCTTTGGATGTATAATAGTAAAATCTGCATAACAATCAGACAAATTGAGAGGAAGATCATTAATGCAAATAGAGAATAAAAGTGGTCCTAAAGTTGAGCCCTGAGGCACACCTTTCTGCTGGTGTTAACACATTTGATTTACACACTCAAAAAAACACACATTGCTTTCTGTTGTAAAGATGCAAGCTAACCCATAGCAGTGCATGTTGAGACATACCAATTTTATGTAGTTTATCCAATAGAAGATAGTGATCGACCAGATCAAAGACTTTAAAGAGATCAATAAATATTACCCGTGTAAGTTGACAATAATCAGATGCTGAGAAGAAATTGTTAGTAAATTTTAAGAAAGCAACAGTTGTGGAGCAATTTGATTTGAAACCAAATTGATATTGAGAATGGACTTTATTATTGTTAAGGTACTTTGAAGGTTGATTATAAATATTTTTCTTTTCAAACACTTCAACAATGGAGTAGATAATAGGGTAGGGTTAGGTCTATAATTATTAGGATGAAGTTTCTCGTAACCCTTATGGAGAGGCGTAAACACTATGTGTACTTTATGTGAACAACACATAAAGTAGATATAACTCAGAGCTATGCTGTGAAATCTCAATTAAATTAAGGCAACTATTGTCAAGGTGACTTGTTACATATCATTTTACTTTATAAGCCTCATTAAAGTCAGGATATCAACCTTGCCCACAAGGAAACGACTGAAAAAAAAATTAAAGAAGATAGGAGAACAGCACCTCTTTGTTATGTTGGCAAACTCATAAAGGACGCATATTGCAGGTTAATGGGAGACAAGAAAGTACATTCTGCTTCTTTGGGACGGCAAAAAAAAACCTTTTGTTTGCTGTCAACAATCACATTCACAAGTGTGTATCGATAACAGAGGGGAAACTTGAAGTTAAGTTCACTGAGCTGTGTCTTTAAGCTGCAGCATCTATTCAACTCAAATACAGTAAACTATATAAAATAAAAATACTCTTCTAAGTCTAAACAGAGCTTTGAGCAGCCCCTTTCCGTTTTAATATCATTATTATTTTTAACATATTTTTGTAAATCCTTACCTAGTGAGAGAAATGTGACTGCCCTATACCAGTAGCTTGAATATTGGATTGAATGGAGTTAGTGTCATTCTCATGCACATATGTAGGTACTCGTTGGTGCGCATGGAACAGTACTTGTTTTTAATAATGTAGCAGAGAACGCTGACTCACAGCTGTAAGTACATAAAACATCAGGCACAGTCTGTAGCCAGAAATTAGCAGGGTCACTTGCTTAGAGATTCCCTCTAAGTTCAGACAAGACAGCATGACAGAACATAGAACATTTATAGATAATAATAATAATAATTTGGTCATAAACAGCAAGATCCTATATAGTTCACACAGTCACATCAGATGAAAAATTCATTTTTGTGGTATACAAATGATAATTGAATAAAAAAAGGCTGCTTGCTAGTCAATACGTAGTTTATATATAAGAACATATATAAAGAAAAAAAACAACAACAGTGAAACAAAACTACATCAACTATGCCAATAACCATATATTCTTATTTAATTGTTAATCAAGTCTGTCATGGAATTTCATTTTCATCATTTTACAATATATTTGACACATCAACATTACCCAGCAAACGGGTGGAAGGTGTCCATATCTTTTAAAGGTTTCACCTTTCCTGTTCAGAATATAGGTTCTTTTCTCCATAGTGTAACAGTTACTAATCTCTCTCAGCCACTGGATCACCTGTTGTCTCTCAATATTTCTCCACAAGTGTTAAAAATATATATTTTTTTGAATATAAGAATAAAAATAATAAACCCCAAAAATTAAAGTAAAATATTTTCAACATACACACACTTACGTTTGAAAATCCTCTGACTTCTCTAATGAGAAATTGGATTCTGGATTGGCCGGAGGAGCTGTTTACCAAGGCTGAAGCTGTCGAACCTTTGACTGAAGTTTCTTATCAGCTAGTCTCTGAAGTTAAAGTACGGAGAAATGTCTCTCTCACGCTGAAACTGTTCCGTCACTTGTGGGAAGGGTGTTCAATCTCACCTCCAGATCTCCTTTGAAAATGTCAAGCTTTCTCTGGAAGGAGAGGAGAGCTGTTGCCAAATCAGAAATGGAATTGTTTCAGCCATGCAGCTTTAAGTTGAGCTCATTAAGGTGTGCTGTGATATCAAAAAAGCAACCTATCCATCTTGTGCTCATTCCCTATCGAATGGACCCGAAGCGTCCCAAAGCATTTCCTTTGCCAAGCCATCTTATGTTGTTGTGCAGCAGTAGGTCATTTGCATTTGCTTCAACTTCTCTCTGAAATTCTCTCAGCAGGCGATGCTGATGGGATGATGAAGCATTGAGGAAGTTGATGAGTTTAGTCATGTGCTCAGGACTTCAGAAAACACTTCCTTTCGAGTGGAACAGTCTGATGGGTGATGCAGTGGTATGCTATGAGATCAGGATTGTCTTGTTTTATCTGTGCCACAGCCCCCCCTCACTCTTCCTACCAGGGCGGGGCACCATCTGTACTGACTTAGCTTACCTGTTTCAGATCAATCCTCCTCTTTATCAGCATCTCCTCATATACAGTATGTCCTCTCCTCTTGTGTGTGTCTCAAGTGGTGTTACACCCAACAGGTCCTCACAGATCTCTTTTTTCTCTTTGTGAAAAAGTCTTACACCATAAGCGGGGCATTATCTGTTACATCTGTAGACCCATCAATAGCTAAGGATATGCATGGACTACGGACATAATAATTTGATAATGATGATGATGACGATATTTAGAATGGGTTTGATGCTGATGTTGATGGTGACATATTAACTTTACTTAAAAAATAATAAACAAACTACTTTGACTCTGTCCACTGCCTGTCAGCACCTGTGTCCAATGTGACTTAAAACTGTTCATTGCTGATGTTATTTCCTCCTCTTTGTTCCTTTGCTTGTGTTGTAATTACTCTCTGATGTATGTAGCTTTGGACGTTTAGCGTCTGCTAAATGAACTAGATGCAAGGAAGCAGAGATGACAGCGCGTTCAGATAAATTTGGAAAAACCAAATGCAATGTGTCCTGATTGTTCCAAAGAGAAGGAAAGGTGTGAAGTTACTTCTTGACTATTTTTTATATATCATGATTGTACATGCCATTGCACTTGCCTCATCTGATCCCACAGTGTACTTTTAGAAGCATTATGTAGGAATTGCTTTTGGTAAACTGTGGCACTGCTCATAGATCTCTGACTGCAACTGCACTGTTGTAAAGAAAAACGCATTGTGCCTCCCTTCAAAGACAACATTTGTTGACATTAAAATGGCAAAGATGTTTTGAGAAGCCAAAGAATCATATCACTGACAAGGTCCAATATTTACTCTAGTCAGGCTTCCTGCTCAGTCACTCTCTCTTTTTCTCTTCTTAGCTTCATCAATCACCCTCCTCTTCTGTCTCTTAGCCTCAGCCATTGTCGTACTGAGACAGGCTAACTGGCTTCTTTTTACCTGAGCGCTGGGGAATAACCAGTGTGGTAAGCACTTCTCACGAGAACCACGACAAAAATGAATATAGAGCTGATAGCAGGCAAAGAGCACTCTGTGAAAAAGGGATAGGCCCCATTTTTTCCTGTTGAAAGTCATTGTAATATTAGATCAACTTTGAAACTACTATTTTAAGTTGGAAGGGTTACACAGTATTGCATCAAAGAATTTAAACTAAAGCAGTGCACTGATGCCAAAAATAAGATGCAAGTTACAACATGAGAAAAGTGTTTTCTATGAAATCCACTGACACACACAAAGGTTCTGGAAAGAAACAAAGAGAGTCACTCTTAAAAAAAGATGTATTGGTGGAGCTGTCAGCAGAGTAAAAGATTCAAGCAGTATATGTTTCAGTTGAAGAAAAAAAGAAGCACACAGCTAAATATTCTCTCTGTTTGTGATCCATGATTCATATTTATTTAAAAAGTTGCAGTGGTTTCAATATTGTGCATTAAACTAACTTGGAAGACTATTGCCAGACACCATGAATTTCAGTCAACGCTTTCATCACCTTACTAATTAGAGCTGGTTCAAGGCCTTGATTTGTTTTTGTTAAAGAGCACATAATGAACAGTTTGTAATGCCCTGGAAGAAATGTCCCAGTACATTCTGTAAAATCCTCTTTAATAAACATCAAAGTTACTTTGGTGCCCAAATATCTCGCTGTGAAGGTGAATATGTAAATGATGCGGAAAAAAAAAACCTAACATCTATCTTTGTGCGTAATGACACTGATCTGATGGTGTGCCTCAGGAAAACAGCAGGTAGAAATGTTTGTGTCAGCAGAGGAATTTTTAATGATCCTGTCAGCCTACCTCATACACCGCTGGGCACTGAGGTCCTTCATGGATGGCAACTTCAACCTTGTGACATTCAGAGAACAGGAGTTCGCTGAGCATCCAGCCCTAAGGGGCACCATGTTGACAATCAGACAGGAGGATGTGGTACTGCCCTTCCAGACTGCCTAAGGTCTGCCTGTCAGAAAGTTCAGTATCCAATCAGGGGTCTTTTAAGCTCTAGTACTTGCACTTGGTGACAAGCTTTGTATGGAGTGTTCTTCTTTGTCCTTGGAGAAAACTACTGTCTAAACGTTTTACTTTCTTTCCTTTAGGATCCAAGCAATATGCCATGATATATATATCCATCAACTTCCAACAGCTAAAGCCATATGCAACATTTGAAGCTGTCATCTGGAATCAACAGTGTTTAAAGTTGATGTCAGATTGACTCTGTGGAATCTAAGACAGATCTGTGAACCTGAGACTTATTTTATTCCACAAATCAAACAGCAAAGTGTCTGATTGATTGTATAACTGTTGCGCTCTATGGGGAGCTCAGTGGCAGTATTCTGAAAGGATCTCATGATTCAACGGCACCGCTCAATGATAAAGTGTTAAGCCGCAGTGGAGACTGCTGGTAGAGATAATAAAAAAGAGAATCAGAGTCTTTGGGTTGATGCTGTGAATGGTTCATAACATGCTGTGATACTAGTAGCAACAGTGTTTTAGACTGAGCATGCAGCAGCATAGTGTTGCTAAGTAATGATGTCCTAATTAAATATAACTGATGTGTCATTGGAGAAAGAGTCATTTGATAGAATACCAGGGTGGGAGGGCTTTAGCAAGCTGTCTCAGTATCAGTATCCAGCTCCTGCAGACACATGTTGAAGTGTTCTTGGGCAAGACCCTGAACCCTGTGTGAGTGTGTATGAATTCATTAGTTAATACTGATGGACACTTTACATAGCAGTGTATAGTGGACCTCCCTCATAGATTCAGGAAGTACAATACGCCTCAGGAGCTGCTGATCACGTTCTGCTACATAATTCTACATAATCCAGGTTCCATGTTTGGTAGCATCTACCACCAAACAGGACAGAATCAGGCTGCAGAAAAAAAGCATTGATGCTAACTTAATTCCACATCACAGTTTAAACTCCTCCTGTCTGGTAGGGGATACAGAGCACTAACCGCACACACAATGAGACAGAAAAACAGTTTCTTTGCACAGGCTGTCACTCTGACAACAGCTTAACAGACACAAAGCATCAGAACTGTCACTGTGTGAATAAATCCGCAACACAACCCTCGTTGAATGTTATTTATCTTTACTTTACGGTCACACACTTATCCATGTAGATATTATTATCCTCGTCCTCTGGCATCAATCTATCCACACTGCTTTAATGTAAATACTGTAAAACGATCTAATCCAATACTGCATTTATCATAATGTTATCTTCCTTTTAATGTTTATACATAGTGAGCACACTTTACCAGTTAAACTCGTTGTATGTGTCCTTTCTGGCCAATATTATTCTTGAACTTAGAAACAAGAATCTCTTGGATGATGTTTCAATACATCACAGTCATATGTGCTGTTACAAAGAGTGAACTTATTCCTGCTTCTGAATGAATGTATCTACAAATGTAAAGATTAAGCTTTGGTTATGTTATTGAACCAGCCGTCTAGTCTTCTATATTTTTTGTATCAATGCAGGATATACTCTGTACTTTATTAAGCCTGTAGCTTTTCAGTGGACGAGTCACTGATTTGTTTGTTCGTGTACATGAGAGATCAATCCACATCCCCTGAAACAATCGTACACACTTTGGATAAGGTGAAAATAACGTTAAAGTTAACTGTACTACTGCGGTGCTCACTACAGACATACACGGCTGAATTTTGGATCCAACTGGCGACTAAGCTCGTCCTCCCGCCTCCCATCTCACCTACTCGGCTCTGTGCTTTGGTTGGGTAATATATAAAACCTTGGATTTAGATTTTTCTGTTCATCTGTAGTGACGAAGGGCACAGCAGCCCTTCAGCATTGTGCTGATTGTGCCTAGAGGTTTGTTTACGTTTCCCCTCAGAGCTAACCAGATGTGACGTTTTGAAGGTGTTGCTCTTGATGCCGACTGTATTATTATTTTGTTGGCACAAATTATACAATTTTCACCAATGTCACCAGAGGGGCTCCGTAACGTTTTGCTCAAGTACAACTTTTAACAGTTACATTCCACAGATCTTCATCGCATCAACACAGTTTTTTGCTGTTGTTACAACATTACGACTTTCCGACCTGAAGAACGACTTCCCAACTCGGAAACTTGGAACACCCGAGCAGCACATGAATGCAGCATGAGAGCCGCGATGCATTTACGTGGTGGTTCAGTATGACCAGTGTGCTCCCGTTACATGGCAAATTTTGGAACATACTACAAACTCAATGTGATGTCATTTTAAATACAAATAGTATGAAAGTTTGCGGTGTTAGGCACTGCTTCTGTGTTCTAGCAGCTGCTCCCTGTTTCCCCACCTTGTGTGTCAGCTCCTGATTGAACTCACCTCCCCTGATTGTCTGTATATCCCTGTGTGTCTTCCCTCATGTTGACAGTTTGTATCCTCTTCCTCCTTGTTAACTTGACCTTTTTCTTGTGAGTTTCTTCTTGTGTATGAGGTTCGCTTGCCTTTTGACCCTTTGCCTGCAACTCTGGATTTATTTGCTGTGTACTGAACCCTCATGGTTCTAGTGTACCAGCCTTTTAAGCAATATCTCTCTTTCTTAGTACTTATGTAACACAAATATTACAATATACCAGGATTTATTTTTAATTTATAAAACATTAGTACTACTTCCTGTTACAAAAAATGTATTTTCAATCAAATATGTTGTACTACATGTAAATTGTCACAATCAGTTTTTAGTGCTGTCAGTAAATAAAAAAAAAAAAAAAATTAATCAGGCGCCGGTAGCGTAGTGGTTTTGTGTGGAGGCTGTGGTCCTCCAGGCGGGCGGCCCGGGTTGGAATCCGATCTGTGGCTCCTTTCCCGCATGTCGTTCCCTGCTCTCTCTCTCTCTCCCTGATTTACGGCTCTATCCACTGTCCTATCTCTCCAATAGAGGCACAAAAGCCCCCCAAAAAATCTCATTCATAACAGGATTTTCATCACAATTAATCGCATATATCCATAATGTGAGAAGGATTGCACTACAGTTAGATTAGCTGCATAACCCTGCTTCTAGTTGGTTATAGCTTCCATGTTTTAATTGGACTGTTTTTCATCAGAGTGAAAATCACAATTTACTTTTATCTAATCGACTGTGGCTCAGTTGGTAGAGTCGGTCGTTTCTCGACCGGAAAGTAGGCTGTTCGATCCCCAGCTTCTGCAGCTACATGTCCGATGTGTCCTTGGGCAAGACACTTAACCCTGAATCCTGCTGCTTCATCGAAGAGATGCAAGAATGTGTATGAATGGAATAAGTTACTTCAGATGGTCTCACTACATAGCAACCTCTGTCATCAGTGTGTGAATGTGTAGGTGTGACATGCGGCGTAAAAACGCTTTGAGTAGTGAAGTTGCTTCCCTTTCGCCCCTAAAGTCAGATTGCAACTAATTAGTGTTTTTTTCTGTAATTGAACAAACTAAACACGTTATTTTGACAGCCCTAATATTTTCTTTAATAAGCTTCATAATTTCTTTAACAAACAGACTCTTTCAGAGTAATTTGTGTATTTGTTGGGGTCTAGTTAAGTGCTCCACTGAGAATTCACTGCAGCAGGATGGGGCATGTTGGACTGAATCAAAAATAAACCACATGGTCCATTTACATCCTAATGAGTTAGAATGTCAGAGCAACAGTTTGACCATTTAATCCCTGGATCCAAATTGCTCCCACAGGCTGTGCCATCAGTGTGTGCTTGTGTGTAAATTAAAATAATGCCAAGTTGTGTAAAAGCAATTTGATATTGTTGATGTGTAACAGCAAAGCATTGTACAGTGGTGAGTGGTTTCACTTCTACTTCCTCAGAGCACCGCAATTATTAACCTGAGTGACGTTCAGAGAGCTGGACCTGATTACTTTATGTTTCTCTTTTTATGTTGTTCATCGCCTCTGGACAGGAAGTTTAGTAGGACATTATTCAGGACTATAACTATGCCTATAACTTATACATACCATCTATTATTTTATGTTGCCTGAGACATGACCTTCTTTTGTGCATTATTGAAACACACTCACACAGAGACAGACACACAGCTGGGCACTGAAAGCTTCTCTATAAAACAGACAAGCTGCTGCCATTGTGTTTGTTTTTTTAAGTTTAGCTTTAAATGTAGTTTTTTAATGGAGGCATTCTGCACTAACTGAAGGAGACTTCTGGTTAAATCAATTAAAGTAAGTTTCCTTGAAGGGACTTTGACAGGCCAATCAGATGTGACCTTGTAATGTGTACCATATATATTAGATTGGAAAGGTACCTTAGTTTTCAATGATGTTGTATTTCATTAGTGACGGAAATGAATCTGATTAAGTTGATTTGGCACAGTGTCCTCACTTGAACTACAAAGGAAAGGAGGGGGGGGTGAGCGGCCATTACGGAGGACAAGCATTTCAGGACAAAGGACGGAGGCACAGCAAAGTAGCAGACAAAAATGCACTCCTGAAATGAGAAGCCAACCCAAGGCGTGCCAACTGACATGCACCAAACACTCCTCTATGATTACAAGAAATGAAGCCTGCAGTGGCCTTGCCTCCAGCTGTCATATCCTCGCCTGTGACCGTCTGACTAATCACAAGCTTATCTGTTCATGTCCTGTTTCTAGACTTGCCCATTTAGTTCTCGTTTCTCTCAGCCACAGAACCTTCGTTTGATAATTTTGAATTCGACACACTGACTTTAACAGATATGATTCATATTCAAATGTGTAAAGAAATCCCAGTTGAATATTCTAGCATGCCAGAACAGGAGCAGAATGGGAGGTTTCAACTTGTAAAGCTTCCACACTTATTGATAATGGCGGTCCTTCAAGTAAAAAATATGCAGATTTATTTTTGGGCCTTGCATGCTATCTTACTTGTCTTTGTGGGCCGGATTCATAGTGTCAGTGCAGATTGTATTCTTTGAACACAGCCACAGCCTCTTGACGAGACAAACAACGGGCATATCCTGCACGCGGCCGTAGTTTGGAGACCCCTGCTGTAAAGTATAAATTCTCAATTTAGGTAATTTGATTCGTTCAGAATTGTTCAGTGGTTTTTCAGGCTTCATTTCCTCTGGCAGTGATGACTCTTTGTGGAATCTGACAATTCAGGTATGCAAAGATTCTGTTTTGGATTTGTTTTGCCTTCTATATTTTATCAGTCTGTTCCTGGTCAGATCTCCGATTGAGGAAAACCTCAAATCCTGCTCAGATTAAAGACCCTGGAAACCCAGACACAAGTGACATAATCAGACCACTGAATAGTTATTGTGAATGGTGAATTCACTGTATTTACTCAGCACTTTTCTAGTCTTCTGATCACTCACTCTGACTCTGCCACTGAGCAACAGCCGCAGCGTTTGTTATATCTTTAATGGTATCAGACCTCAAAAGGAGTTTAAATGGTAAATGGACTTGAGCTTGTATAGCGCTTTTCTGGTCTTCTGACTACTTTAAGTGCTTTTACACCGCAGGTCACACCTACACATTCCCAACCATCGACACACTGATGGCAGAGGCTGCTATAAGTGAAGTACAGTAACAAATCCACAGTCATACACCGTAGATGAAGCAGCAGGGGCATCTTGGTTAAGTGTCTTACCCAAGGACACATCGGACATGTGGCTACAGGAGCTGGTGATCAAACCCCCGACCTTCTGGTTGACAGACGACTGACTCTACCATATGAGCCACCGCTGCCAATGTTTAAATGGCAGCTCCTTAGTTTTTTATCTCTTCGCCTGTCTTACTAGACAAGCACATGGAAGCATGGAAAGCAAAAGCAAATTGCACTATTTACCATTACATCACTTTTAGATTCTCGGGGGGGGGGGGGGAAACCTCACATGCCAAGGAGAATAAATCAAGCTCATTGTTCAACTTGACTGTGATGCAATGACCTCTACCTCGGTGAAACACTTGGTGGGCTTAACAAGTGTTTTTTTTTATTGTTGACGGACTGTCTTTAGGACTCTGAGTAATAAATACAAGATGAAGAATAAATACTGTCATTTTAAAGTAAATGAATTAATGTGAACATATAAAAATGAAATGAGTAAATATAACTAAAAATTCAAATTAAAAAAGTAACAAAAAGTGGTTTAAAACGTTTTCCAATGTATGAAAGCTTGTTTGTTTTAATCTCTTTGTTAGCCTTTTTTAATCATCTATTGTGACACTATCTAAGTGTTAAAGGGCTAAATTATGGTGGTCCTGAAGTGCAAAGCCCAACAGCAAATAAGAAAACACAACGACATTAACTTCTATTGGAAAAGGTAGGTACCAGTGGACCACCTTCAAGTAAGTTAATAAAAGTAATGTTTTTGTTGCTTGTGGAGTCCGCAGTCTGGGTTTTTGAAGTGTTTGTGCATGTAAACATTATATCATATTATATATTATATATATATATATATATATATATATATATAGGTTCTACCACTCTTAAAAGAAAACCCTTGCCTTAGGGTCTTTCTTGATATGCATGAATAACTCAATGATATCACAGCAGATGTTGTGGCTAAAAACCCTCAGTTTTAGGAAGCAACAGAACAACAAATGCTTGGTCTTCCTTGCTGAATTTAGGCTACAGCATAATGGATTATAACGAGGTGACACCTGCGAGTTAGTTCAGGCAGACGACTCAAGCTGCACTCATTTCACAGTTGACATGCTTCATTATCCACAATCCCCTGACAACACCTCCTCCTCTTTGTTTTTGTTGCTTATGCTTTAGGAGTCGATCTGGAGAAAAATGAAAGGGATGGCAGAAATACATGCTGATTTAATCATATAAATAAACCAATAGAAGGAAAGGAAAAGCCGCCTCAACACATTGTCATTAATGAATGAGCATGCATGCCTAAATGAAACGCTCCATACTTCTTATGTCAGCATACAGAATATCAAAAAAGACATACAGAGAGAGAAAAAAACTAAAGACACAAACGTGCGTGTTTTTATGAGTGTGGGAACTATGTCCACTCATACTTTAAGTGCTTTTTACACCGCAGGAACAGTAAAAATGTGTAGCCTTTCATTGTTTTATTAGGCTATCTGTTGTCAAAAATTTGAAAACAACAAAAAGTAATGTATTACACCTCTAGAACAGCACATTGCATTTGTGAAAATTGATCGCCTGGGAGAGAGAAAAAGAGAGCGACTTCTGTACTGCTGCAGAGGGCAGAGCACAGCAGAGGTACTTTTGAGAATCTGATGAATTCTTCATTAACCTCGAAGACTGACTCGTGGCCGCTCAGGAAATCGTAATGCATGGGAAAGCGTCACAGACCAGAAGAACGTAAAAGAAATGTTTAATAATATATCAGACCTCTAAAACAGAACCGAGATGGAGGGCGGACTGGAGACACAGGTTAGGCACTCAGAACTGAAGGGTGCTGCCTTTAACCCCTGAAAGTTTTGAATGTAGACCCTTACATGAGGTTTAATAAAGCATATCGCTAAATATTCAACATCCCTGCTCTGCTACGCTCCTATTCACCCCTCCCTCTCTCTCTCTCTCTCTCTCTCTCTCAGTCACTCGCCCTACACTGTAAGACCAAACAATAAAAGCCTGTTGGGTTGTGTGAACTTAGAAATTCAAAATAGTTATTAGAACACGTTCTTAGTTTCAAGTAAACAATGCTCAACCAATTTAATTATTTTTTGTATTCTCAAATGATTTGATCAGATCTACATGACGTCACGGTCATGTGTGTACGTGCTTTCACCAAACCTGGTGGAGAGTCCGCCATGTTTGCTCTCGCATCCAGTCGGTAAGAATGAGCCAGAGTGAACTTTGCAACTTCAGAACAATTTAGACACACAAAGGAGATATTTTTTTAGTTTGAGACTGAGACTTTTGAAGTGACTTTTGTTCGGGCATGCAGGAGTTTTCTTTCTCCACTCTGCTAAATGCACTGACTGATGTAGCATTGCTGCTATCTTTGACCGCGCTAATCCGGTGAGTAATAATTTTTTTTTAATGGCATTTTGATACCGTTTCTTGGCTTTGATTCTTTTAAGAAAAAGAAAAAAAATAAGGGGAATAATTACTTTATTTAAAGTAGTGAATAAAAAAATTCCCTGAATATCAATAGGGTTGTGTACTTTCCTTTCCATATTTTTCAGCTGAATGAGTTTGTCCTTTTTTTTTTTAAATGTCTGCTTCGGGCACATTGTCATTCTGTGGGTAACACTGAAGCTCAGGTCGTTAATGTGTAACAGTTCTCTGTTCTTGTCTTTTAGGTGGCACTGTCAGATGAACCGCAAGTCGACAACATACCAGTCGGGCTCGTCATGATCAGTGCCACTTCAACAGATACTGAAGTCTTCTGCCTCGAGAACGTTGCAGTTGTGCTTGAGGGTAACACAGTTGTCGATTTCTCCACATTTGCAGACGCATTTGTCATGCTTTTTGCACTAATTTATGCACTGCATCTAAGTTACCCGAAAGACTTGGCCAAAACATTTGAGTTTTAACGGGCCTCGAGAATGACAAGTGGAAGCCTAGGGTATTGAGCCTTAAAAACGACCTTTTGTGAACTGAGTGATCTCACACACAAGCACGCACACACACACACACACACACACACAACCAACAGGTGTAATACGTGGACTTGCGTAATTTTGGCATTGCAAAGAGCAGTAAACTAAGTGAGGGGATTTTTCATGGTAAAGATGTGTTTTGAAAAGATGCGTGTTAAACTCGAAGTTTGAATGTGTTTCTGTTGGAAATGTTTGGGCTTTTGTGGTGTTTGGATGTTCAGAACTGCTACACCTTTTTGCCATACTGATTTTACTGAAGTTGGTATTTTTTTTAATATTTCTCTGTATATTAAGTCGTCATCGGCTTTGTGCTATATCAAGGAACAGAATCTGACCATTTTCCCACACTAGTGAACTATTTCTTAGTTTTTATTGTTTCTGAACTATTGCTCTGTCTTTCAATCAATAGCAGACTTTCTGTGGTTGAAGTTTGATATTATATCTATAGTTTATTTTGCTCCTGTGTTGTGTTGTGAGGACAGGTCAGGAGATACAATCTTTACTCACGTATATGGCATTCTGATGTTTTGACTTGCTGCTTATACTGAGGCAATCATTTTAATATTTACAAATGTTTGTTACATTAAATCTTGAACTGGGGAAAATGTAAATGTTCTGAACATAAATGATCATAGGATGGCTGTTTGCCAAAGTCCTTGCACTAATTTGCTGGAAGGTTTTTTTTTTATAATCACTGTAATGTTTGGCTAATGTTTTAGTCCAGTGAATGCATTGAAAGTTCTGTGTTAAAATGTTTTTAATGTTCACTAAGAATTTGTGTATTTAGGAAAATTGTGTTAAAGCAACTTAAAAACATTGATGCAATCGGTTTCAACAAATGTTTTAAGCAAAATGTTGTTTTGAGTTGGAATTAAGCTGAGTTTTTAATTATAGGAAAGTATTCAAAACTAAATTAAACTCAAAATAAATAAAAAACATGCAAATAATACTTATTAATACATGTAACAATAACATGCAAATGAAGTTAGTGTCACTTTAAAAAGCTAATAATGAGTTCAATTAACTCATCAGGTTTTACAGTGTGTCGTTAACTTCGCTCCCTGATAACAACAAGTGAGACAACAGAGCGCTCCAGATCAGGAGGAATTCTAACTGTGGATAAAAGAGAGAGTAAGCCTCTGTATTGACTTCTCATTTAAAGTTGTTTCATAATATGATGTACATTTCTCTTCATCGGATCATTGGTTCTGTTGTTCTTTTAGCGGGTTTAAACGCGTCTGAACCCACTACATTCCTGCATGTTATAACAGACAGATAAACAGATATCTTTTACCCCTTTACATGCAACAACTCTCCAGCGGGTCATTGTTATCCATCACACACTGGAGAGTATTTGCATGTAATGGGGTATAAGATATCAAGGAATGCTCATTTAGATGTATTCCTGTAATGTGGAGAGTTTTGCAGCTCCAGGCGGATTTTTTTGGATGAGCTGCTGTTTTGATAGAAAAGGTTACCGACCCTGCCTTGTGTCTTTGTTTCCTCAAGAGCTCTATGTCAAACCCCCCCATGGATATTCTAATAGTATAATATTACAACTGTAAGCTAAAGTTCAACTCCGGCCACCACACATTAGTCCTATTTCTTCACAGCTCATTTGGGACTTTATAATCTCACTGTTTGGGTGGTCTTCTGCTTCCTCTAAAGTGCAGAGAAACGCCTGCTGCTTATCTTTAATGGAAGCGGGAAACATAACCAGAGGAACTTTTGCAAAGCAACCAGTTTGTCATCAGTCCTTATCTTACTTTCTTGTTAAACAGAACATGGTGTGTGAAAACATAAATCTCAACTTTTTCAGTTTGTTCAAGTTTGTTTTCATGTTTTTAAGGGCTCGATTGTGCAGCCCTTATTGCCAATGAAAACTGTTTGGACAAAAAGACAAAGTTAGCTATCAAATGCTTTATGTTTTAAAATGATCAACATTAGGAAAGCCATTCAGGAAAGCCTCGATTTGATTAGCTTCCTAACAGACAAGTACGTCATTAAACTGTGAAAAAATGACTCATGTGCTGCGTAACCTTCCACACATCTCCTTAGTGTGTGTGTCTGTGTGTGTGTGTGTGTGTGTGTGTGTGTGTGTGTGTGTGTGTGTGTGTGTGTGTCTGTGTGTGTGTGTGTGTATGCGTATACCCAAGTGTGGCCCTGTCTTTCAAGCAACCTTATCTCTCACTTCCTTCCTGTCATCTCCTTACTTTATCTCAGTTTCTACACGGCCTGTTTCCTCCTTTGGTTCTTTACATCCTCATATAAGGACAGTAGATGGAGAAGATAGTACAGCAAGAATGTAACCGCTAAACAATGAGTTCATTATTTCTTGTCTATATGCATCATAAATAAGATACTTCAGCTAAAAAAAACAATACATAACATGCCACATAATGATTTTTATTTGATCTAAAATTAAGTCTCTAAAATGCTTGCAACAAAAAAAAAATCACTGGTGTAGTTCGAGGTGATGAAGCCTGACATCAGTGACATCACACTTACTCAAAAATGTGTGTGTGTGTGTGTGTGTGTGTGTGTGTGTGTGTGTGTGTGTGTGTGTGTGTCCATAGCAGGGTATGAAAACGATTTAAGGTCCTCCCCTCTGTACTGGAGATGAACGCACTCCCACTATTCCTCCCTCTGTGACCCGTCTGCAGAAACAGCTTTGTCCCTGTACTGATGCTGTGTTTAACTAAGGACACTGAAGATTATGAGAGATCAGTTGTCTCTCAGCCGCTCTAACCTTTTCCCAGCTCATCATCTCTCTTTCTCAATGTATTACCTGTTCCACACACTTCTGTATCATTGTTCTGTCTCCTGATCCCTTTGTTCAGCCTCTGTCTCTCTGTCTCTCTGTCTCTCTCTCTCACACACACACTGAAGCTTCTTGTGTCCAGCTTGAACCCACTCTAAATCTCCTTTTTTTTTGTACATTTAGATTTGAAAAAGCATCGTCTAAAAAAAGCAATGTAGAATTCAAATCATTTAATGAAAAATGAGAAGGACAGACTGAAAACATCAGTCAATGCTAAATTCCTCAAGTCTGTACGTGCATAGAACCACACAGCAACTTCCTTAATAACCTATTCCTGACTCACTGCCATAGACAAATACCTGTATACAAATACCACCATAATGTGTTACTAAGCATAAAGAGCATCAAGATCCTTCATGTAAACATAATGGTTAGAGAAAGAGGAGTTAAGGCATAACAAAAAAAACATGTATGACACATGTTTGATCCTCTGAGTGACACATGAATGAGCTGAAGGAAGCGTCGTCCTGTCAGTGTTTACAGAGCTGAGAACAATAAACCCAGAGGGAGTTTGACTTCACTCTCTGTTTGGGAAGTTATCTCCACAGAGTGTTCGACTATATTTTGGTAACTAAGCAGCACACAATCTTAGATTAAGTCCCTTGGTTATACATTAGTGTGTTTTAGGTGTAACATTAATCAAACCAATCAAAGTTTAAACTCTCATTTAAGAGCCAGATGTGCGTGCAGGCTGGTGGGTTGATACTGACGTTGCAGATTTCAGTTTTAATTCTGAGAACAGACTGAACTCCCGTCGGCTCATTTAACGTCTCTCCTTTCATGTGCGCCTGAACACACAGAACACACACAGGACGCTGTATGAAATTGATGTTCATGGCGGATTGAAGATTTATTTTACTAAATGATTTCCACGACATCAGAAACCATCAGGAAAATACAGTGAACATTTCCGCGTGAGGCACAAAAGCGTTTCCTCATTAATTGTTAAAATCTCCAGTAATGCAGACAGGACAGGATCTATGGAAACAAATGTTCTGTGTGCTCAACCTCAAATAGAGGTATCTGCTTGAATCATTGGCTATATCCTCTAATACGTGCTTCTTGTTTTAGACATTTTTAGCATTTTTTTTGCATAAATGGCACAGAATTAGTATTAAATATGTCTCAAACATGAAGATATTTTAGAAAGAATTCAACAAAGTTCAATATGACTGCCTTATTGAGAAGACGGTTCCTTGTTTTTCAAGTGAATCCACATTTGTAGGCCTGACAGCTAAAGGCGTCAACCAAATCATCCTTTCAAAGAACAGATGTCACCAGAATCACTTTTCTTCTGAGGATTGCCACTTCATAGATGTAAAGTAAACCGACAAGGATTACAAAAAAAGTAACAAGTTGCCCTTTCATCAGAACTTGAATTTGCATCAAGTGGTGCAGCTCAAACTGCAACTTGACCCCTCCACCGTGGCTACATGGTCCACATAGATTGACTCACTGCTTGTATAGAGGATAATCACACTTGTTTCTCTGAGAGGAGCACATTGCACCACAGATGCTGTCATCCAACCAAAGTGATCTGACCAGGGGCATATCGGAGAAGAAGTAGGAAGGGTACTGCACTGATGTGTTAGATGTATCATCAACGTTAGTTAGCAGGAGGGCATAGAAAAGCAAAGTAAATACCATTTAAAGAGACTTAAAACTATCTGTTTCTTTTCTATTTTTCCCTGTGCTATCTCCCTCTGTTATAAAAGGTCTATGCACACAGCTCCATTCACGCCTGCGGGGCATGATGCCCCTGCAACTGATACGCTCTGACACATCTCATTCAATTCGTTTCGTCCCAGCGTGAGTTGATACAGCAGGTTAAGACGGGCCTGTCGACCACTTCAGAGGGTGAGTCTGGATCGTTCCGGTGCACTGACCGTTGCTTTACTTCTCTCCTCCATGGAGCACTCGCACAAAGAGCACACACATGCACTCTCTCTCTCTTTCATTGAGCTCACTCAAAACCCCAGTAACAAGAATAAAAAAAAAGACAGAAATGGTGCATGGAGTGTGTGTGTGTGTGTGTGTGTGTGTGTGTGTGTGTGTGTGTGTGTGTGTGTGTGTGTGTGTGTGTTCTAGGGGATTATCTTGGGTATTGCAGATAAAAGACCTGGTGGGAAAGAGATTTATGGTTCAGCTTGACATTGATTCAAGAAGTAAAAAGTAAAAAGTGCAGACAACTACTATTATTAAATTGGTGCATTCAAGCCTGCTGAAATTGAAGAATAGCCTTTGTGTCCAAACCGTTTATATTCAAGGGGGAAAAAAAGTCTACATCTTGGTCCAGATTAGTATTTAAACAACATATCGATGAGCGACAACCCAGCGGGGTTAGGGTATTCGTGGATCTCAGAAGATGAAATGACTGCCTTTAGCGAGACCCTGACCTGTCCTCCATCATGAGGTTGACATTAGTTGTTCAAGTGAAAGGACTCGGCACATATTGGATGGACTGTCATGACATGTGTTACAGATATGTATCCCCCCTCAAAACTTTAGTGATCCAAATATAAATAGGTCCTGTAGAATATTTTTGTGTTCGTACACAGTGATGATGTGTTTTGTTGAGTCCAACTGTTAGAAGGTTTGCTATATATAGTCTGCTTGCAGCTAATTCACATCAGAAAGTTATAGACCATCTGGACGCCCACTCTGATTGTTTGTTTGGCAGAGAAAGACAAGTTGTCTTAGCAATGGGGTGAGGTTTTCTGACCCGTACTCACTGTCGGGTTAGTGGTTAAAAGTTCCAACTAAATGACCAAAGGTAATCCAGCGTCTGCACTAAAGAAAAACTCAAGGCATACAACTCTTTTGACACGTACAAGTTTTGAATCAGTGGTAGTGTCCAGGGCCCGGTTATTCAAAAGGATTCAAAAGAATGATCGGGATCTGGTATTTCAATTTGCTTTTTCCCCTCAGGATCACGTCATACAGCTCACTTTCATCCCGGTTGTTCAATCTTTTATTTTATATTAAACAAGGTCTACCTTTCAAAGTGAGGATGCAATAATATAAGTGGAAAATTTCAACTTTTTTCTAATTTTTGGGAGAACAAGAGGTAGAACAGCCAACATGAGATTAAAAAAATAGATTCATGTTTTAGGCTAAAGGTCTGGAATGATTTCAATTTGATCTTTCAGGGAAAATGCAAAAGTAAAGTAAAGTACCTCAAAGTTTCATTAACATGCACAGACTGTTATTTTTAAGTGTCTGATAGAAACGATCAAAGCAGTTGAGTTAAGATCAGGTTTTTATCCAGATACACGTGTAACATCCATCACTTCACGGGGCATCGGCCCCCTTTGACAACAATGCGTAACTTCACCTCACCCCACAAAATACAAAGCTGCTGGTCAACTGCTCGACCGCTTCATTTGTACGAGTTATTCCTATAACATAGGAACACTACGATGATATTAATGAATGAATCACTGTAAGGAAAGTAGATCTGATATGAGACATTTGGACATGTGTCTCAGAGCATTTATACATTCTTGATAAGGTATTAAAGTCTTGTTGATATGATATTTATAGTGCAGATGCCATGTCACACTCGCTATTGCTCCAGAATGATGTATCCATGCTGTACACTGTCACACCACACTACAGGGTAACAACGTTAAGAGGACAGCCTGCTGCCAGGTTTATATGTTTGGAATAGATTTGATGAGTTCTTAAGAGGCCGTGATGATTTAGAAAACTAAAAAATAACACGTCTGAATTGAAAATTACAATTAATTGAAACTTTTTTGATAGGGTTCTGGTTACTGTTATAGGTAATACAATGTTGTAGACATTTAAATGTAGCTCTATGAAAGTTCAGTCAGGAAGACTCTATATTCTGCACGCTGGTTTAAATGTTCATTCTCATACTGTCACTTCACTCCTCCACACATGCTCACTCATTTTCTTGTAATCATCAGCTGTTTATGTCACCTGGTCACATCTATTCAATAAATAGCACAACTCCCTCATCGTCAGTCCATCATATTGCTGCTGTATTTCTTAAATATGTCTTTCTCCTCTTCATATACTTTTCTCACCTGATTGAAATGGGCTGTATTGTATATCTTCAGGCCATGTAAGGACAATGGGGCCTACCTCAAAAACTATTTTTTTTTCTTATTAGTTCATCTTTATTGTGATCACAGTGCATACCTCACAGGAGACAGGATACATACACACTGTGCAGAGATATGGAGCTCGTCATAGTTGGCCCCGCCATGAGAAGTCTTAGATTACAGTAGCAGTCTCGGAATTTCCTCTGATTCTGAACCAATGAATACCATCTGTTGTCTGTTTTTCCTCAAATGTCAACACACACACACACACACACACACACACACACACACACACACACACACACACACTTGCACTCCATACAGACACAAATCCAAGCTTTATATGAAGAGAAGACAGCAGATAAAAAAGCACACATTCAATGGTTCTAATTTTCTTAAAGGTTCTATATGTAACTTTTTACATGTATAAATCGTTTTTTATCGCCCATTAATAAGCGAACGTTTAACTGATGTGAAAAAGTAGATGTTCACTGTCTATCTGTGTTGCCTGTATAAAATGTTTCCCTGGGTCGTATTTTCCGCGAAAGCTCCAGGATGTGACATTTTATACACGTTCTCAACGTCCTCCTCACTCCGCTCCGCTTACAGAGATCAACAGAACAAACTCATCACACACTCCCTCTACAGCCGTCTTCCACACACTTCTATCCACCCTAGGAGCTCTCAAAGGCGGACAAACTCATCACACACTCCCGCTCTCAGCCAGTGCCTGCCGAGACTGTCGTTTGTAGGATGGAGAATGAATACAGACACACAGACTCCTTCACAAGCTTTCACATGTGTATGACCACTTACCTCCTCTGTAAACATTATGCCGGTAAAGATCCAGTGTTTCGCGGCCGATGATGATGCTCGTTTGTGTACGTACGAGCACATATCACGAGCACGCGAGGGAGAGCGAGCAACAGGTTACTGGTGCAGTTCGCCTAACGGCATGTGGTATCGCTACAAACGCAGTATTTTTGAAAGTTACATATAGCCCCTTTAAAGTTGCTTCTTGATGATCTTCTTAACAAGCATTTAAAGGGTTTATTTTCTCTACAGTGATTTGTCTTGCTTGATTAGATTCTGTATGGCACACTGTTACAGAGAGAGGTCAGATAGAAGTAATGAAATAGTGAGGCAAAACAGACTTAAAGCAGAGATACATTCAGATAGGTATGCAGATGAGGAGTCTTTTATTATGGCCGCACTGGATGAAAACTACCTGTTTTCATGTATGAATATTTGTTCAAATCCACGTTTTTTTCCAAACAACTTCCCATGTGTCAGAATCAGAATTGCTTAGCAGAGCGCTGCAATGGGTTTGACTTGTCAATTGTCAAGACACCTCTGATAAGTCTACTCATTTAACTAACCATAAGTAAACCTTTTGTTCACATGCCTATTATGTCAGCGACCTGGATTTCCTAATGAAAAGGAACTTTGTGAACCCATCGGTCATCATCTGTAGAATAATGACACTTTGAAGTGTGACTTTGCAGAGTCTGAACACCAAACAAATGTTTGTGGGACTTTTGCAACACACGATCACAGGAAACGTACTGCACTGTTATGCCCTGTCAAGGGGAAGCCAAGACACAACATGAACAAAGACCCAAATCACTTCCCACTTCCTCACTTCCCAAGCAGCCACGGAGAACCATTTTAAGCTTTCAATCAGAATGTGCTTTATTTTGATAAATTAGATATTAAACACGGATATAATAGTGACAATATCAATAACTAAGGTTAAGGGTGAATTGCTGTCCAAACATAACAAACAATACGGAGGCTAACTTGGTGAAATGAACTAACGTGATGAATCAAGGAAAACAAAAGACAACCAACTTGCCTCCCTAACTAACCAAAACATGAGATAACAAGTTTAAAGTACTAAGAACGGAACACAGTGTACATGTCATGACAGGTTGGGAAGCCAGGAAGATGGGATTCCCCCTGCACCGCGACAACGTCATCTTCCTGCTCTTATAGAGAGAAAGCCCTCTCCGCAGCGTACGATTGGTAGGAGCAGGAAATTGATCGGCTAATCGGCTCCTGGCTCTGGCTAACCCAGGCTAACACAGCAAGCCACACATTTTCTAGTACAAATTACGGCTCACAGCAAATAATAGGAGCTTTCAGCGACCAGTATACTGTCCATTTCAGTTCGTAGTTCTGGGTAGGAGGTGTATGTCCATGGCAGTTCCAGGGTTGGCCCACAGGTATGCGCTACTGGTCGTCTTGTCAGTCCGTCTCCTGGTGTGAACAGGATCTCAATCTTGTTAACACAGATAACATCTGACCCTGTGACAAACCTTAACACCCTTCTTAGTCCTGCATCATCCAGTCCTCTTTTGTACTGTTGCAGAAAACGAAAGCTCTGGTTCTCTGCTTGAGTTGTAGGAGATGCATCCAGCAATTTCAAAAGTTTTCTTGTTGGTGGCTTTTTATCCTCATACATTTGTGGGACATGTTGTGGACTCACAAACGCTTCTTTAAGGAAGTGGCTAGCAATTAATGACATTTTTTTCTGCTGCATATCTTGGTTTTTGGATCAACTGCTTGTGTGCCACTTTTAGAAGGATGCCTTTCAAATTATCTTGTGTTGGAAACGTTGTTACACCCAAGCGGTCTAAAACATCAAGTAGTTCATCCTTGTCTTCATCTAAAAGATCTTTTGTTAGGGCAGTGGTTATCAGATCCCTCTGACTGGTTTATGTACAGAAGACTTTCAAACAGCACATCATCAGAGACTTCATTCTCACCAAAAATAAGTGCCACAGCGACAACAGGGGCAAGGCGACAGGGAAAGTATCCATGGTCTTGAAATCCCTTCAACAGAATTCGGCCAATGGATTTCCACTCTTCTTCCTGCCATTTAGGAGACAGTAATGGAACCCTCAGGTCCTCGCCTTCAGCTGTGTGGTCCATAAACTCAGTCCAAAATGCAGCATAAACATCTCTTGAGACACCATCTGCGTCAGCTCCTTTTTCATTTATGTAAGCGTATTTCAGGGGGTGTTGGAGGAGTACTGGATCCTTAAACTGGCTAATCATCTCCTCCAGAAGATTGACCCTGTGAAGTTTAATGGTGATACATACAACATCATATGAAGATGTAGAACTGCTTGCTTCATCACCTAGAGGTGCTGTGTTTGGAGTAAAAGGTGTTGTGCCTGTTGAGGGGAGTGCGATGGATGTGATGAACAGTTCGTCTCCTTGTATCAAAGTGTCATCAAGTTGACTAGCCATGGGTTCGTCAAGGAAGGTGCCAATCATCACCTCAGATGTGTCTGATAATACATCTGTATCAACCTCCTTCAAATCTGGTGACAAGATGACAATGGTTTGAGTAGCTTGCTCATCTTCTTCATGAATGCCTCTCAGTTGTATATCCCTGTTTACATCTGATTGTTGCCCATCAGATTCTTCATCATCCTCATCTGTCAGGCTCTTCGTGCACAGGTAAAATCTTAACACTCCCATTCTTAGTTTCGTGTACAGTTCCCCAACTGTGATATCTTCATCAAATACAGCTTCCTCTTCATAGTCTAATATGTCATGACTGAATGTCTCAAATCTTCCGAATTTACTTTTTCTGTTTGGGAAGAAAAGGTCTTTAGCGTATTGTAATATGTCTGCTTTTTTTGATTCTTTGGGTACATCAAGAGCCCTTGTTCCCCCTCCTTTGCGTTTTCTTAATTGTTTACCTTCATGAATCCCCCCCAACTCAATTTTTCTGGGGTTTGTTTTTTAGCCCATTTGTTGTTTTTTCCACAACTTATTTTCCGCTTTGGAGCAGAAGACTCCTCATAATGAGATTTCTCATCATCATTTCCATTGATACCCATCTTTGTCTTTAGTTTTTCAAGCAGTGAATGTTTTTTGGATTCTTTTGCACTTGTACTGTGATTTTCCACACAGAAGCGTCTTGCTGCTATCCGATCTCCATATGTTGGGATGTAGCGAGCCAAATTGTTGTCGTCCATAAAGTCAATGATTGTGGCATCAATCTGTGAAGACAGATATAATAAAATTAAAACTCAAGGACAAGATTGGAGACACCTGCAACATCCTTCCGCCACACCTATGTGCATGCTCACACTCACAAACACACACACAAAGCTATTCCGCTCCTCCCCTCTGCGCTTCTGTGTTTTCTTGTGGCCCGAGCTCTCACTGGTCTGACCGGTTAACGTGGGTGGCTAAAGGAAACTGAGCGGCTGAAGTGTCCGGTCTGAACCTGGCCCTACCTTCATTCTGTTCTTTAATAAAAATGTACATATATAACTAACTAGAGCTGGACAGTATGACCAAAAATTCATATCACAGTATTTTTAAATGTACGACGTTATATCATGATATTTTGTATATATTTTCATATGCTTGCCCTTCTTACTTACTGTTGTGTGTAACAATAATAAGTAACCCACACGTGACTTATTGGTGGATAATACCAGGGCACACAGCAATCTGTGACATAAAAACAATTTATAAAACATAAACACTGTGTAACATGTTTTGATCAGGCGAGTCTAACCTGAGTTCAGTGCAGGGAATTAAAAACTGGTGATGACTGCGTGGCGGCCGCCGGCCGTCCTGGAGTACCGGCCGTTCTGTGATTCTCCAGAACACACAGATGGCCAGTCCGCCCCTGGTTCAGTGTGTCAATCATCTGAACCGTCTGTCACTACTGTATACACAGGAACATGACGTCACACCGGCGGCACGTTATTCACTCCTCTGATGTTTTTCCGGTCATAAACAACGCCTTGAGCAATGACAGCTTCACCGATTACCTTCCGCTTCCGCTTTTTCCAGTTAATGTCCCGACTCAATTCCTGTACCGCCGTACTCTCTGATAACGCTTTAGCTTTAGCCCGTGGAGTAAATCGTTCGTGTTTCTGGCGGCGGCTCGTTTCCATCTACGCCGGTGTTTTTAAAAACAAAGAAACATCTCTGGAGTCTTCCTTCATCCTCTGCCTGTCTGTTCCTTAACGCTGTGTCACGGTGGAGTCCAGTTAGCGTCAGTTAGCTTTAGTCACCTAGCTTTACCAACAACGCAGTTCACTCCCAGTCATCAACAGCTCAAACCAGGCCACAGCAAACGCTTTAACTTGAAGTAAAGACGTAACTGTAAAGACTGTATTACCAAAGCTGGCTGGCTGGCTAGCTAGCTAAGTTAGCTAACTTATGCTATCCGTTCATAACGTGGGATGACCCTTAAGAGCAATGAAATACATATGTAAACATAACATTTCACTTACACATTCTTGTCCCATGCGTGAGAGGCAGTCTTCTGGTACACCTCGATTACGAAGAAATTTCAACAGCGGTGTACCCGTGTTTCAGTCCATGGTGACGCTGGTTCATTGCAAAAGTCCAAGTGCCAGTCAACAGTGGAGTCCAACGCCGCCAAAAACGTATCACAAAATAACGTGATAATTCAGTATCACGAAATAACGTGATAATTCAGTATCACAAAATAACGTGATAATTCAGTATCCTCCTTGACTATGGTTGAACTCAATTTCTTGGCTGTTTCTTGTAGACTCTACTTACTTAAGTTGCATACAGTAAAATACATATTAGGTTTTTTTCAGCACAAAATAAAAAGTTCACAAATCTAAAAATGTTGCCTTTTTTTTAGATCTAGGTAACAGTTTTTACAGTGCACATATTAAGCAGCCAGTTCAATCAACTCATAAACAGATATCTATTCACACTTTCTTTAAACCAAAATTAGATCTGGACCGTAGCACAGATGTCCAGGACAAATGTCTGAATCCACTGAGAGTGAAGAAAATGGAAAGTAATTAAAAATCTGGATGTAAACACCTTGTTGTTGTGAATGAAAATTTCCCTAACACATGTCCACGCCAAGAACACTTTCCTCACACTCTCCCACAGCATCATTTCCTGTGAACAAGTAATTAACAGCCATGAGAGAAGGGAGCTGCTGTCTCATTTGCATAACACCTGTAGCTAATTCAGTTCAGAATTAAGTCAGGTAATTAAAGCGTGATTAAAGCAAACACACGTATGGTGAAAAAAAGAGGGAGATATCCGAAGTAAAAAAACTACAAAAAACATTCTTATATACCATCTGACGAAGGCCTGTGCTAGTATGCGTAAATAAACAGGAAATTCCGATATCTATAGATCAATAAGAGACAAAGATGTTTAGTAGTAAATTAAGGGGTTTTCTTTTTTAGGAAAGGTGCAGTGTTTGGGATTTGAGTGGGTGTTAACAAAAACAGCAGAAATGAAAGGTAAAATATTCTTTGTTTACACAACATAAATATTCAACTTTTGTAATATTGATGTTTCATTTGTTAATAAAGAAAGACATGTTTCTGAATAGGCATTTCAAATGCAGTTAATGTTTAAAATCACCCATAATGCTGGTGCAGGAAATGGTCATTTGCAGTTTAATTTATTAAGGCCTTCAAATTCTTGACTAAGATGGAACTGGTATTTGAATTTTCCAATCTGTACATAGTTATTATATTACCTCAGTGATTTTTTTATGTAGCTACACTATTGAACCATGCTGGGTTTTTTCTTTGTGGATTTTATTATGGGCTCTGAAAATAAATGATTTCATGCTTTACAATATTTATATCATGTTTGATCCATCTGATTAACTAAATAACTAATTAATTGAACTTAATATTGTTGATTCAATAATAACAGTAACAGTATATTAACTATACATGATAGTGCTGCAGAACTCAAAATCAGTCTTGATCGTTTGAAGTTTTTTTTTACTCTGTCTTATCTCAGTCTCGTACTGACCGGACTCCGGATTTTCGAATCAAGACCGGTCAAGACCACCAGTGACAGACTATTTTTTCTTGTCATTTCTTTTTGTGAAGTGACGGATTATGTTTAATTTTGCACAGCATTGTGGGTGTTAAAATATAACTAATTTCCTGAAAGAATGCATGCAAACCATACTGCACAAAACCAGGAAGTTAGTATCCATGCATGTTCAGTCTACTGAGGTGGACCCAAAAAAAAAGCCAACTAAATGACCTCGAGGGTTCAGCCTACTGAAACCTCCGACTGAAAAGTCTGCACTCCATACTGTACTGTGGCTTTTCGGTGTCCTTCCTCATGTTTCCAGTTGGTTGTGAGTTCCCTCTTTTGGCTTGGTTCCAGGTTTCCTATTCTATAAGTTTTCTGGTGTGTGACCTTAGCCAAAACGTTTTGACCATTGTCTTTTGCCTGCTTCTTTGGATTTGTTTGCTTTAATGATTAATGATGATTGATTACCTTTGCACCAACCTGGACTGTGAAACTAAACTCTGCCTTTTCGACTAAATCTGCCCCATGTCAGTCTTCCTATTTGGATCCATCATCCATCTCGTTCTGTCAGCGGTTCTCAAAGTTTTTCTGAAACGCCCCAAATTGGAGGAAGAAGAATTTCCACTCCCCCCCCCCCAACGCACACCCCCATGCCAAAAAAGTGTGAACAAAATGGGTGAAGTTGAACTTTTATTCAAAAAACATCAACTCACTCACTTTCCTCTGATGTCTTGTGCAAACAATGGAAACGAAAATAGTAGTACTTCCATGACATCTTTGTAAATCAGTTTTGAGGCAAATTGGCACTTAATTGCTCCATCAACCATCTTTTTTACGCATTTTGTGTAAAGTGTCATTAGACAGGGGGACAGCCTTGTATCATTAATCATAATGGACACCATATCTACAGCGGCGGGGAGGATGAGCTCTTCCGCTATCGTGTGTGGCTTCTTATATTTTGCAATTCTGTATGCGACCCTGTATGATGCCAGTTTTACTTTGCTGCTCACCAATGCTGTTGTTTTAAAGTGATTTTTCCTGCTTGCGGTATTCATCCAGTTTTCGCTTGAAGAAATCTTGTGGCTTACTGACATGGGAGGGGTGTAATGTATCTAAATGTCTTTTTCAGTTTATTGGGTCTCGTGCTGTCAGCTGCCAGAGTTTTCAGGCACAAAACGCAAACGGGTCTCTCCTCGTCTCCTACCACATTCACTGTGAATCCAAGGGAAAGATATGCGTCGTCATATTTCCTGGATTTGGGCTTTGGCAGTTGGTCATCATCACAGTTGCCCAATTTATCGGCTGATTTTCTTTTCCCTGTTTAAAAGTATCTGTCCATTTTGCAGCCTAACTTTCTCTCGCTGCCTCTCGCTCGCTCTCTCTAAATGTGAAAACTTGTTTTTGGTCTGGTGTCACCCAAAATGAGTCCAGGTCATCCTACGTTAACATTAGAGCAAAACGGTAATGCTGACAGACTTGAGGTGCTCACGATGGGATTTGGGGTTGGGTCAATGAAAACGCACCTTTTGGAAAACTCCTTCCAAGGTGAGGATTTTCAGAAACTCTGTTTAAGGTGTTTATATGTAGACGGGGAAAACTGAGTCAGTGTGATAACAGACAAAATCAAACGAGTGCTCGTGTTAACGTTGCTAACTGGACTTTCTACATGCTTACACGTACATGCTCAGTTGCTCTCCCACTATGTTGACGAGCTGAGGCGCCTGAATGGACAACTTTGTAAAATAAATGGTCATTGCAGAGGAATCACGAGAAAATGTTAGCATGTCAAGGACAACATTTTTGACTTGGCATACTCATGACAGCTGTAGCAGTGGGTTTTGTGTTTTCATATGGACGAAGATGTTTTTGAGAGCTTAGCGTGTATGGACAGGATTATTTTTAAACCTTTAAAAATGGAACAAATTCTTGACGACTAATACTTGGGAGAGTTTACATCCTTTAAAAGTGTTTCCTGACATTTCTATTTAATTATTCCACCCTCTTTTCTTTGACTTTCTCAGGTGTATGACAGCTTTCAGCATGTTATTATCTTACAGAGCTAAACCACACCATGAACAATTTGTTCTCGTGTTTAATGTGATTAAGCGTCTTTCAACATTAACAAAAGCTCAATAAAGTATTACTAGTCAGATAGTTGTTGTATTTTGTATTAAGTGGGATTGGATGAGGTACTTGTATTCAATAATATGTTTGTAACTTATCCACAGGAGATGATGGTCAGCAAAGTTCCTGAATTAAGAAACCGTCCGGGGTAGACCAGAATGGAACCAAGTACACAGACAGGGCCGCTTGTATCACATGATTAGCAAATGTTAAATGTTTGCTATATTTAGGAATGTCTTCACTGTCAGAATGCCCAAGCATTATTTAGTGGCCACAACACAGATTTGTTTCTCCACCTCTGTATAGTCAGTTTTTCAATAGCGGGGCTGTGCCGACTGTCGTCTCCTCTGCACTATACAGTTACAATTGACAAGTACCTCATACAAGCCCTCATTGAAAAAAAGAAGTATCTCCTTTAATCATGAAGGTCCTTGATGTTACTCATACATCGTTTTCATTGTAATGTGTTTTTATCCCAAAGTTCAAATGTCTTTAAAAGTTTTAACTTCCTAATGTATAATAAACTGGGGCGGCTGTGGCTCAGTTGGTAGAGTTTGTCGTCTCTCAACCGGAAGGCCGGGGGCTCGATCCCCAGCTGGGCAACATGTCCGATGTGTCCTTGGGCAAGACACTTAACCCTGAATTGCTCCCGCTGCATCAGTAGCGGTGTATGAATGGGATTAGTTACTTCTGATGGTCTCACTACACAGAAACCTCTACCATCAGTGTGTGAATGTGTAGGTGTGACCTGTGGTGTAAAACCACTTTGAGTAGTCAGAAGACTAGAAAAACACTATACAAGCTCAAGTCCATTCCCATCTAACAGCATTCCACAACCTAGTTTTTGTATGGCTGAAATGTGTTGGCACGTCGTTTCATAATGATCATCAGATGTTTGAGTTTGAGAGCAGAGTGAATTCAGAAGAGAATTTAAAACTACATTGGCGCAATCTGCTGACCCATAGACCATGAACCTTGGCAGCTCCAGGTAACTCATTATTGCAGTACCCCCATATATCCTGCAGTTTTATTGATATTATTTATCTGTGTCCTTACAGGACCTGCCTCTAATACAGCTTTGACTCATCTGCTCCTGTGGCAGCGAAGCAAACATGATTCATAATCCAATTTTATGTAGAAGTCAGAGCAGCAAGTCTTGGCCAAGAAAACATTCAAACAAAAACAGCAGAAATGAAAGGTAAAATATTCTTTGTTTACCCAATGTAAATATTTAACTTTTGTAATATTGATGTTTCATTTGTTAATAAAGAAAGACATGTTTCTGAATAGGCATTTCAAATGCAGTTAATGTTTAAAATCACCCATAATGCTGGTGCAGGAAATGGTCATTTGCGGTTTAATTTATTAAGGCCTTCAAATTCTTGACTAAGATGGAACTGGTATTTGAATTTTCCAATCTGTGCATAGTTATTATATTACCTCAGTGATTTTTTATGTAGCTACACTATTGAACCATGCTGGGTTTTTTCTTTGTGGACTTTATTATGGGCTCTTAAAAGAAATGTTTTCATGCTTTACAATATTTATATCATGTTTGATCCATCTGATTAACTAAACAACTAATTAATTGAACTTAATATTGCTGATTCAATAATAACAGTAACAGTATATTCACTATACATGATAGTGCTGCAGAACTCAAAATCAGTCTTGGTCTCAAGACCAGTTTCGAGACCACGGCCAAGTTTTTTTTTTACTCTATCTTATCTCAGACTCGTACTGGCCGGACTCCGGATTTTCGAATCAAGACCGGTCAAGACCACCAGTGACAGACTATTTTTTCTTGTCATTTCTTTTTGTGAAGTGACGGATTATGTTTAATTTTGGTAAAAATGATACATGCAATCAAAAAGGGATGGAAATGCACCAAAGGAAGTAACACTAGACATGATACACAGGGGCGAGAACTACAAAATAAAAGAGGAAACAGACTAAAGTTCAAAATGAAACAGAACAAGCAACAGGTTAAACACGAGATGACAAAAATGACATTAATTAATAAACAAGGCAGTCAGTAGTAATGTTTAGTAAAATGCACACAGGGAGATTTAGAAACACGAGGAAGGAAAAGCAGAAATAAAAAAAGGTAACCTAAAGAACTACCAAAACACATTCTTATGGGCCAGTGTCCACAGACAGCGCTCATTTTTAATACAGCGTCCTGAGCACCAAGACGATGCAGAGGGCATCAGCAATTTTTTGGCTACGCTCACAGTTCCAGCACAAAAAAGTCTCTGGACACAGGCCCTAATAAAACTCAAAAAGAGTAAACCATGACAGAGTCTTCACTTAATTTTATTATCCTGCGCGCAACATTTTAATATGATTAATATCGAGTCCAGGTTGTCCACCTGTAGAAGCATACTAATGAGCTGCTGAGGCCATAAAAGACAAAATCCGAGCAATACATCAACTGAACAGGACCACACATGGACTGTGTTAGTGTAACATTAATCACATTTATTTTGATAAATGTACAAAATAATGGTGTTACATCTTCACATCCATATCCATTATATAATTGGTGGGCTCACAATAAAATTAAGTAAGTCCACAAGCTGATTTTATCTCAGGCCATGTCCACATGTACTGTATACACAGGTATTTCTAAAAAAAAAAATCCCGTCCACATGGCAACTCAAAAATGACGGAAAGCGCATGCCATGCCATAAGCATGCCAAGCCAGTAGGGGGCGATAATAGATGTGTCTTACTTCAATATTACAAAAAGCTCAGTTTTACCTGTTCACACGCAAGCAAGCAAGCGAAAGAGAGAAAATACTATGTTTTCAAAAAAATCCATATACATGTGGATGGGGCCTTCGTATCTGAAAAACACCTGCATGTATCTACATTTTTTTTGTCAGGAATATTTAAATGTAGCAGTTTGGCAGAGCAGTGAGTTCATATCTATAACAGTCCAAAGTAAGTCTCGTCCACCAATCCTCATTTAAATTACATTTATTACTAGATTAAGGACGATGATGGACAGACGGTAAAATACTGTACCCAAGTGATGAACTTGAGCTTAATGTCCTTGGGATAGTCTGGAGATGACTGCACTGCTCATCATCGGGTCTGAAAATGAGGTTCAGCTCGTAAATCCCGAGAGCATTTAAATTTATGACAATGGGTCAAATAACCATGGAATGTCAAAAGTCGGCTCACAGTAATGAACCCTGCACAGAAAGTTATCATCCAATTCAACAGTTTACACTCAACTTTGTATTGTGTCAGCTCAATGTCTATCTCATCTGTAGTAACTGTTGAGTCTGAATAAAGAGTGTAGGTTTTATAATTAACTAATTCAACTATTTCATTTGTTTAAAAATGTGTATTTGTGGCAAATGCATTAAAATTGCAGCATCAACACTAAAAACGATTGACTTTATAATACAGAAAATTGTCTTTTACTTCTTTTCTTTGACTTGGTTTGTTTATTTTGAGACGCCAATGGCCAATCTACGCCCCTCAGGGAGTCAGGTTTGAGGATAGGCGAACCAGCAGCAGGAAATTCAACTTCTGATTCACTTCTCCTGTAGGCGTGATTTAACATGGCATGGATGTGAAGTAAGTCTTTTTTCAATATGAGAAAAGCAATTTCACTTTTAAAAATGAACCCTTTATCGTTTTGTTGTTGTTTTTTATCCAGGAGCTGTACTCATAGTTTCTGTTACAATCAAAACTTTTTATTTCTGGGAAGTCTATCACACAACAAACATACTGTTATATCAGAGCAGCATAAAAAAAATACTTATTTAACAAAGAGAATATTTGAAGGAAACATTGATGTCCCCACGGCTGAAACAGCTCAACCTTGACAACAAGGTGTGTCTAAGGATGACAGTCCATGATGAAAACAACTTAACAAACTTCTTTACAGTCATGCAATTTTACTTAATAATTATATGGATTTGATGATACAAGGATCATCAGGCTATAATAGGGTAAAAATAATGACAGCTATTAAGGTTTACAAACACATTCTTGTATAAAGAACAAACTCACTCTTTGTAAAGTACATGTACAAAGTGGTACCTCAATTTTACATGCACATATAGTGAGAGGGCAGCATTGATGTGTCATCCACCCCTATGTAAACAATGATTTTCTTTGGTTTCTATGGAAACTGTTTTCATGGTCGGTGCTAAAAAAAATCAGTTTCAACTCCAATTTGATATTACAAAAAAATAAAAGAGCAAAGGGTAGGAAGGAGGAAGAGCAGGTGCCACAGGTCAGTGATGGGTTAGTGATGTGCATAGACTAAAACCATGTGTGAACATGGTTTTAGTCGCGATTTTACAAATAATTTATGTAAATTCTAAAATACCATCGCGTTGCAGAAGTCAAGACCCAGACAGCAAAAAATCATGGACTCGACATCAAGTGACGATGATCTGGTGCTTGTTTTACTAAATAACAAAATAAATAAATTAGATAAGTGGGTACGTCAGATCCTGAAAAGGAGAGGAGGACTTGGTGAGTTCCACTGTTTGGTTCAGGAGCTGAAACTGTAGCACAGCCGCTTCAGGACCTACTTCAGGATGTCTGTGGGACAGTTTGAAACACTGCTCCGACAGCTAGCTCCGACAGCTAGCTCCAAGGCTGAGGAGGCAGAGGAACAATTTTAGGGAACCGATTGACCCGGAGCAGCGATGAGCCGTATGTCTGAGGTAAGAGGATACATAGTTAAGTCTAGTTTGTAAACAGCTCTGGCAGCATTCATATGTGGTGGGCTGCCTGTTTAAAGAGGACATATTATACCCCTTTTCCACCTTTTCAAACAGTCCCCTGTGGTCTAAATGAAACATCTGTGCTGTGCTTTGGTCAAAATATAACATGAATCAAGCACCAGAGGAGGTTTGTGACCCTGTATAAACCAGCTCTCTCACCCTGAACTTCCACCAGATACGTGTGCAGTGCGAGTCTACTCCGGTCCATTTCGGCTCTGTGCACCCTCGACGGACGTCAACACCCACCGGCCGTGTTCTCCATCGTAGAGCACAGCCGTCAGCTGGAGTGCCGAGACAAAGGAATTCCTGTGGTAATTCAAAAAATTCACTCGCAAGATAATACGATGTATGTGGTATAAAACTCTATATAAATCTCATGAACACATAAACAAACACACATACGGTCATTTTTCTGAACCATCAAAACGGAGTGTTTTATTTTGAAAATGAACCGGATGTTTTAATGTCGTATCGGTGTCTGACTTCCCGTCCCGCATGATGTTTTCTGTGCTAAATTGATGCGCCGGGCTCCGGCATCCAGCAAAAATAGAAGCCCTGCGTGTCTGTCCAGAGCTCAGACGGAGGTGAGACGCAGTGGGGCGGGCAGAGTGGAAGCACACACAAGTGAAGACCTATCAGCTCAAAGGAGCGGCGACGGACCAAACACACACGTGGTGGCAGTTGTCCGTCAGAACGCTCCGTTTTATAGATCGCCTTCAAGGATTTTGTTTTGATGGCCGTTTTGTGGGTGTACAAGCAAAACTAAAGACGCAGTGCCCCACTGCGCTGCATGTTCACTGCAGCAATCACGCACTTGACTTGATTGGGCAAGAGTAGTACGCCTGGTAGCAGAGATGCTACATTTTGTGCAGGGCCTTTCTGTTGCAATTGGGGAATCATCAAAACGCAAAACACTTTTCCTGTCACTTTCTGGAGCCGACGACGTTGTCTGCAACTTACTGTCATCGTGCCCAACGAGATGGGCTGTGCGCACAAAGGCAATCAAGCGTGTTTGTTCATCATATGCAGTGCTTTTGGAAACACTTCATCACAGTGCTGCAGCTAGACAAAAGTTCCTTGCTGTTGAAATCGGTGGCTTTGGCAGCAACAGTGACGGAGGGATCTTTGCTAACTCCAGTGTGTACCACCACCATCCCCCCTTCCTTCTGCATCAGAGCTGGGGCCATTACTATTTGTGGTTGTGGCCCTATCCAGGGCGTCACCTTCAGGAATACATCCATTTCTTTAATCGCCGCCTCTCCAGAGCCCGTCGAATGGCCACTTGCATCCTCTCCAACTTCATGCGGTCTGCTGACGGGGATCACAACCCAGATGATGGAGAGCCAGGTGATGATGATGCTGGAGAGAGCATCCTTCAACCAATCAGGAACCTGCGGGGGAACAGGGCATCTGCAGAGTAGCACTTCAACTCCCCAGCCGGAGAAGTTCCTCGGCAATATGCGTATGTACGCCGTGGTTCTGCTCCTTAAAGCAATTTACATTCACCTTAATTAATTTTAAATATTCAAATACTATTAAATGAAATGCCTTTTGTACAGAAAGTGTGTAAACTTGTAAATATGTAAATAGAAATAAAAGCTATGTGTCTTGCCTTCCCACTTGTTTTTCAGTCAAATGCACACAGGACATTGCCTCAATCAATTAGTATTTAATAGATAACAATACATAAAAATATTAAATTAGAATTATCAATTAGAGCAAAACATTATAATAATACATGACAACAATTAATGAGAAAAATAAACAAGAGTAATAAATCAGAACAAAACATATGAAATACTTGAGTTTAAATATTAATTAAAGTAGCACAACTAAATAAAAGTTAAATTAGAATAGAACTTGAAGAATACAAGGCACCAAACTCCGCCTCATGGCACTTGACACATGATTTCTTTTCTGGGGGCAGGCGCCTCATCGCAGGTGCCAAGCTCAGAAGAAATAGTGTAATGTAATCCTTCTGTAGAGCTCTCGCTGCCTCTCTAGCTTCCTCCTTCAAATACTCCTCCAGCATGCTGTCACTGCTCTTTCTCTTTGCTGGCCTGGGAGCTACAGCACCACACTCCCTCGCTTTCTGCCTGCTCAGACACATGCTGCGCTGGCCCTGAATCGTCTTCCTGCTCCTCCTCACCATCTACACTGCTCTGGGTGCTGTACAAAAGTGAATGATTAGTACTATACCTCGCAGAGAAACTGTAATTAGAAGTGTTTTTATTTTGTTAAAAGGTTTATAGCCCACCTCCTGAAAGATGTTCAGTCATCTAAGAAAGACATTGCCTCCATGAATTTCCATCTCTTCTTTTGCTTGCCCCCCCCCCCTGCCTGACCACTCTTCACCTCTCCCTCTGCTCTCTTCTTCCTCACATGTGTCCCTCAGATTCTTCCACTGCTTCCTCACTTCCTCAACTAAACAGAATTGAATCAATGCTGTAGCTGTTAAAACACTGCAAGTACTGATTAGACCAGCGGTTCCCAAAGGTGGGTCGCCAGCCACCAAGAGGGGGTCGCGAGATGCCTTCCATAAAAAATTAAAAGTGCATAAATATATCTTTTTACCATTTTTGTAAATATACAAAAAGTAGTCCAATGTCATATAAGACAGTATCATTAAGTGAAATGAAATTTTGAATTCTTTTAAGGCTGTTGTATTATTTTGTGTTACTAGTTTTTGGATAGGTTTATTAGTGTGTGCGTGGCTGTCGCTACGTTATACACCTAACTAACCACCTTAAAGAACAGTGGGGGGTCCCCAGTTTCTGTCACCCTTATTTTGGGGGTCACGACCTGAAAAGTTTGGGAACCCCTGGATTAGACGATAGGAGCTGATTAGACACTCGCTCGTTTAGATTACTAAACAACTATCAAATAATACATCACACTGTTGTTGACTTTTGTTGTGACATAGATTACATTTTGATCAACAAACATCCATAAACGATGAAACCAGGAGGGTATTCTACAAAGTATATTACTCCGTTATCTCCTGATGGGGGCAGGTTAGTCCAGACAGGGATCTGTTGAGTTCTGTCCATTACAATAAATCCATAAACACACAGCATAACTAATCGTCCTTCTGCGACAGCTAAAACACTCGACATGACTTCAAACAGTGACATAAGATAACGTTGAGGTTAGCTGAGAAGGTTAGCTTCATGTCTGCTATCGTTACATTAGCTTAGTTGGAAGTTTGAACAAAGACTGTTCACATCGGTGGGAGCTTGATGATACACACACCGTCGTCATACTCAATCTTCGACGCTATTTTTCTCCAAACATTGTCTTTTAAATTATTGTCTTTGTAGTTTTTTTCTCTTTTGTCAAATAGAACCGGGTGCTGGGATACGAAGATGATCAAGCGGTCCGCCATGTTGAACGCTCGGTGAAATTACATTGCTGCTGTGAAAGCTTGCATTGACAACCTATAGGTTAAAAAGAAATATGGTTAAATTCCACTAGATATGTGTTTGGTGTGCGCTGCTCCGTCTGAGCTCTGGCGGTGTGTCTCCGCGCTGCAAATGAAGCCTGCGGGTGTTGATGGACGAAGGAGCAGAGAGCAGAACCTGAAAAGCAACTTCCGGTGTTGATAAATGAAGCCAATGCAGAAGTGCAAAATCCTACAGTTCATCATGCTTGAAAGCAGCAAGCAGCCATTTTTTAAAAGCAAGAAGCCCCTCCCACTGGGCGTTATGAATAACATAACATTTGAAACAAAACACACTTTCTCATGAATGAGCAATTTATAATCTGTTAAATTCATAGGGCCTACTCATCACTAAATTAAACATTTTAATCCATATTTGATTAACACCACAGCAACGTATCTGTGGCGATACATTGAAAACAAACATTTAATTAACCAATCAATCACGTGATCACCAATGCGCGCAGCATCCGCCTATTTAGAATGCGGAAATGGGCCGCCTCTGTTTGGCACACAAACGGGACACCGCGGAGCGCATATGAAACGCACCAACGGTAATACTACTCTGAATCAATATATAGATATATATATATGTGTGTGAAACCAAAAATAGAGCTTTCAAGTGTGCACCCTTGATCGCGCTATGAAACGGAGAGGGGGAAAGGAGAATGATGGGATTTACTGAGTGATTATAGGCGCACTGGCAGAGGAAAACGTTTGACCTGTGTGTGTGTGTGTGTGTCGGTGTGTGTCAGCGTGTGTGTCGGTGTGTGTGCTGACTGCAGTCAGTGACGGAGCCGCTCCGTCACAGTCTGCTTTAAGCTAGAAGTCACATACACACCACGGCCAAAAATGACTGTTTGCCTGTAGAAATTAACATACTCACATTTACTGCCTGGTACATTTTTTGTATAACTTATCCATTTTGCTTTATAAATGATACAAGTAATCCCTAGTTAGGCTCGTATAGCTGACCTGATTGACAGGGGGCCCTGTGTAGCGGAATGGCAGGAGGCTTAAAACCCGCCTCAGCTCCAGCTCTCAGCCTGTCATTAAAGGGATACTTCACCTGTTGAAACATGAATCTGTATTGACATTGGGTCATATATGTAGTAGAAATGTGAAATACATTTTGAAGTTGGTGCCTTCTTGACCGAGAAAAGGCAGAAAGTATCTTTTTGGCTCATGTGGATGAAAGACACCAACTCCCAGAATGCACAGCACCACAGGCCACTCCCACTCAGGTAATTTACAGACATTTATTCAACACATAAGGCCGTTTCCTCAACTGATTCCCAGATTTCTTCCAGAAGGAATTGGCATCTTGGAAATTCCTGTCAGAAAACAGACTCTATGTCTGTGTCCATAGACAAACAGTGAGAGCACCGACACTACCAGTCTGCCCCAGCTCAAGCCGGACCGGGCTCCTCGTCTTCACCGCCGCCAACAGTCAGGCCTTATGTCTCGGCTACTGAGCCGTCAGCTGCCGGAGGGCGGCGGCGGCCAGCAATATAGCGGCGAGTCGGCTTGCTGCCGACAAGGTCTTCTGTCTCACCCGCTGCGGGGGCCTGCGGGGGCCAGCGGGGGCCAGCGGTCAGTGATAGGTCTGTAGCTTCAGTGGTCGAAAATATGAGGAACTAGCATTGTAGTTTCACCCTGCTAACCACAACAGCTTCCAATGACGCAAAATGACGATTTTTGCGTCATCAGAAGCTCCTTTTCAGACTTAGAAATACAAAGATTTCCTATCTCAGGGGAAAATGAGGGCAGAATACAAGACCATTCAAAAATACTACCAGGTTTCTAAAAATGAAGTATCCCTTTAAGTTGAATGAACATTAGGCCGAGACAGTTTATCCAGCATGGCGGCTGCTGCTGATGAGCCCCCGGAGCCCCCTGCCGTAACAGATGGCTGATGTCACTTAATATTTACAGTATAATATTTACCATGTGTATCTGGTGGAAGTTCTAGGTTCTGGCGCTGGTTGCCCTAGCGCTGTGATACTCAATCCAGTTTTTCCCACACATAGACGATATCTGGGTGGGCCACCCAAGTAAATTCATGGCCGCCCAAGTATATTTTCGACTTGTTTTTATTTAATTTTTCATTTATTCATAAAATCGTTCTCGTCATTCTGTGGGAAACACTGCAACCAATGCCGAATGTGGCTCTTTTGCGGCTTGACAAAAAATAAAAAAGGCAGCAGAAATGATTAATCAAGTCACATGAATCAATTTGTTATCAGCAAAACGTTTGTATTCATCTGAAAATGCTGTGTGTAATGTGCTGTAATGGACTGTGATTATCAACAATGTGCTGTCTGTTATGGACTTTAAGCACCAGCAACTGATGATGTGATAACACTATTGTACAATCCACACAGCCTTAAGAAACATTATTCAAAATGTTGATCCAGTTCTGTTGCAATCTGGGGACTGTGTATCATCTGCCAGATGGTAAGAGCTCAAACTTAGAGTGAAGAATGTGAGACACGTCATACACCAACCGAGCTCTCGACCTCAACATTTCTGAAATATTGCTTAAATAATGCCTAAATATTTTAGGTTGTATGCAGTCGATGCACTAGACAGCATCCATCAATCAAATTAAGTTATGAGAATTCAAGTAAAATATAGCTTTGCATGACATGGTCTAGTCTTCAAAAAAACATTGTTGAGCTTGTTTTCAGGCTCTGCTGTCTGTTTTGGGCTTTGATGTTTCTTCAGTCTCTCCTGCTTCACCCACAGGAAGTCCGTGTGTTTGTGCAGATGGAAATCTCAGAAACACAATGGGTGAGCTGTAAACAGAACCGAGGTCAGAGGAAATTCAAAGCAAACATTTCAAATATTGGAGTAAGATTTCACAGATACCTGAATAGCTACTTGACATCGTAGACCGAAACAGACGTGCACAAGGAGGCCCGTCTTACTTTTGTTTGTTGTAGGAAAGGAAAGTATAACAGTACAACCAACTCATTCAAGGACCATTTCAAAGGGGTTTGGCTCAAGTGAATGGTGCAACCCATAGTGATTAGATTATGATCACATCTGTCTGCAAACACACACACACACACACACACACACACACACACACACACACACACACAAAGCCACAAACACCAGGCATCAGACAGAAATCAATACCACCTCTCTCTCACACACGTAAGCAGATGTACAGCCACCTTGTGGGCAAGTTTAACTCATCAATTGGATTCCACACAGCGTTTGTGTCTATTAGCAGTGAAAGCCGGCAGGTTCAGCACAATGGATACCTGCCAGCTTCCCCTGCTGCTTCATCCCTCTGTTTTTACTCCATCACCTGGAGTCACTCACTCTTTGAAAAGTAAAGTTTTCTCTCTGGGACTTTCACTCTGCAGTCTGTAAGGTGTGTTTTACAAGTTTATACATTAATTAGCCATGAGCAACTCGCCTGACATTTGGTATGCTAAACAAGGATCAGCACGCTAACACATCTAGACATCTGCACATATGTACAACATATAGCTGTCAGTTTGGTACAGGTGATTATCTGCATGTGTGATTTTTTTTTCCATTGTCTACCAGTTTATTTTTTTCACATCACAACACCACTGAAAAGTAGCATACAGCTATATGTTGTATATGTATATTCTATATGTAGCATACTGTACCTTGCCAAACCGTACTTATTTTTTTATACATTTTAATTACAACAAAAAATGTAATACTGTTAGGTAAGAGGGGAACGTTTAGGTAGATCTTGCTTAGTTTTTTCAGCAGAGTAAATAAGGACTATTACGCCTCAGCAGAAAAAAAGTCTTTACAGAAAATGTGTAAGGGATTATAAATCTCATGTGTAATTTCTGCCATGATGGCACGCTAACTGCTTAATTCCTTTGATAAAATAAATAAATAATTTCACCCATTTGTATGTGTTATTATTTCTTCCACTTAGTCTGTTTTATACTTCAGTTGGAACTGCATCCACAGAGACGGCACACTGTCGCTTTCTTTTAAATGGCCTGCTTAGCTATGTTTCTAATCATGAGGATAAAGGGGGAATGTGAATGAGATCTCATGAATTCTTACACCCTGATGGAGGTTTTATGCCTCTACCTGTCAAAGTCTTCTGGCATTTTCTTTTTTTCCATTAACAAGCCTATAACTGTGTTCTATTTGCCGTTCATTTCAATCAGGAGAGACTTCATTAAGAGTATTCCTTTTACAAGCGTATGGATAATAAATGAGCCATCAGACTCCATCATAAGGTCTTTATGAGTTCAAAAGATGGCGAGGCAGAGAGTAGGATAGGATAGTGAAGTCCAGTGGTGTTGGCGAAGGAAGGTTGCAGGATATGAGGGGGGGGCACCTGAAGAACTAAACATGTACACTAATGAGGACTGGAGGTGACTGGGGTCGAGCAGGGTTACAACTGTTTACAATGAAATGACCAACTGATGAAGAAGAGAAGAGGACTAATTTAGAATTTTAAAAGCAGTAAAATGATTGGCTAAAGGAGGCCATGGTCAATTCTGAAAAAACTTACAAGGTTAAACATGGTGAGCCAGTGGTTAGTTTGCAGTTCCTATGTACAGACGCTGCGCGGACGGCCTTGGGTTTAAATCCGACCTGCAGCTCCTTTCCCTAATGTCATTCCCCACTCTCTCCCCTTCTCCGATTTCCGACTCTATTCACTGTCCTCGCTCTACAATAAAGGCGTAAAAAGCAAAAAGATAAATCTTTAAAAAACAAAAGATTTCACAATTAAGGCCACAAAAGAATTGCGTCGATTTTGCGGGCACTAAATCTGTGCAAATGAGAGAGAAAATATAGCGTGGAATCCACAAAGCATGTGCAAAGCATGACATGCACCCAAACTGCACTGCCAAGCGGGTGGCATCCTAGTTGTGCCTGTACCATTTGCATGTATGTAGATTTGAAAATATCCAAATATTCTGGGCAAATGAACCCCTTCCAATGCAAATAAGCCTCTTTTTAAATACCATGTAATCCACAAAGACCGATAGTTGTGTTATTTAATAGCTTTTCTATATCGTCTTTTTCAGGCATCATCTTTGCCTCAAGTCATGATTGCGACAGTTTTTTTTAAAGCTTGAGTACGTTTCCTTTGCATCCATCCTAGACCAGACTGAAGGTGTTCGTACATCCAAAATATGCATATGCCGCCGACGAAGCAGCGGGAGCAACTTTAGGTTAAGTGTCTAGTCCGAGGATACACTGGATATGTGGCTGCAGGAGCTGGTTGAGAGTCAACCGACTCTACCAACTGAGCCACAGCATCCCTACTTGAAGGGGCTGCAACCAACACTATTTAAGGTGTTAATACTTTATATAGTGTTGGTGGGACCCACCTTTCTGTTTTTATCTGACAACCTGAACATCACTTTTAATAAGTGCCCTGCAACAACAGGGAACCCTCAAAGATGATCTCAGTCTATCCCTCATATATCCCTACGGCTGTGTTCATGTCTGTTTTTTCTCTATGTGTAATAATGTACTGCACATCCTGACTGCACAATTACGTTCAGGATTTCTTGACAAAAAAAAACAGTTTTTCCAGCTTTGGATTGGTATTGAAAAAAACATTTATTTATAGTGGACCAACTCATTAAAAATATATTGTCAACCAAAATGAAAATACACAGTGTAGTGTATACATACCCCTATTCTTTAACAATGTGGATAGTATAAAAAATTAAAGGCAGTCCACTCATTATATGGAATACAACATTATTCATAATAAAGGAAGTGTGCGCAAGTGTGAGCAAAATTAAAAAAAAAACATCTTTTGTCTTTATATTTCATTATGGTATGGGCATCATAAGATGCTTGCTTGCATGCAAAATCTATGCAGGAAAAAAAATCACAAGTTAGATTTTTTATTTTTTTTACATCACTCACTGGTCAATTTTAGCAAAAAATATAGTTTCTATCTCGTTACCTTCTTTACAGTGTATATAACTACATCCAGTGGTGTAGTGCATGGTGTGTGTGTGTGTAATATATATATCAATACCCACTTATTTTTCAGTCGCCATAGAGTATACCCACTTCTTAATCTCCTCTGATTCACACCATTGATTGATTGACAATATTCAGTATTTTGCTGCATTTGTTTCCTATAGGATGATGAAGGGATGACCCTCACTACTCTGTCTCTCATTGACTAGTACGTACTAACTGATTGTGCAAGAGTAGTCTCACATGTCAGTGTTTATAACAGGGTGTTTTTCCTCTGCTGGACGGGTCACCTAAAAAACATTTGGGGGGGAAATTAAGCGTATACTCACTTCTTCAGCCACCATTACACCACTGACTACATCTCAGGTTGTATCTTTGAAATAAGACGGGTATTTGGCACAGACTGCATGAAAATGAAGATGTATTTGCAACCAAAGTAATATGCAATTTTTTTTGCACCCAGATCCATCTCTGAATTTGTCCCATGAGTCAAGCTGATGTGATAGAAAACACTAAAAAAATATTACTCTACTTGCACCCCCATTATGACTTACCCTTTCTTTGGATTTCAATGCAACCTCCTGCTGTTCTACTCTTTAGAGGAGTAATGAGTTGCACAGCGACAGGCTACATGTCCGTGTACCCAACGACACCAGAGGAGACATTTACTGTAGGTTTGTGTGTTTTACTCAGATGCCTTCTCAATCCTGAGGACAGAGATATATATAAAGTCAATGAGTTGACTGCAGTGCTGTTAGCTGTGTGTCTGTGGGACAGTTCAGAGTCACATCTTTATCGAGAGTAATCAATGAGGAAGGATTAACTGTCATTGTCTGTCAGTGTAATGAATGAACTGTGACGGCAAACTAGCTCTCACGTCATTCCAGCTCTCATTATTATGCTCTCACTGTGGTTGCCTTTCCTTTCAGCGCTAAAAGCCGCTTTGATGTGAGAAATAGGTCCACTGAAGAAGGAATTGACTCAAAAATAGCCGCAATTGTCGATAATAACTCGCCAAAAAGCAGGGAAGGCAAGTGTGGAGGCTGTGGTTCTCCAGGCGTGCGGCCCAGATTCGAATCCCACCTGTGGCTCCTTTCCCGCATGTCATTCCCCTCTCTCTCTCCATGATTTCTGACTCTATCCACTGTCCTATCTCTCCATTAAATGCACAAAAAGACAAAAAATAAATCTTTAAAAAATAATGGCTTTCAATTTTATTCAGATAAACATTTGTTCCTGGGTTAGCAGCGCTTTCAGTGGGAACAGTGCAAGTTTTCACCTGTTGTCAGTATGTCACAGAGAACACAAGAACATCTGCATCTCTGCGCAATGTCTAATGTTTGCAATGGATTTAGTTGTTTAGCCTGTAATTCAATCAGGAGAGAAAAGTGAATTAAGACAATTATTTATTACAATGGATAACATGGAAATGTGACTTGACAGAAATACTTTGGCGCTTGGACTCTATGGGGTGGGTGATGTGCTTGGAGAAGGACAACTCTGAGCGTCGAAAGAATAAAAATGACAGCAGAAACACGAGTGAGCGTGCAAAAAGGGATGAATGAGAGTTAGACCTGATTGTGAAGGCAATATAGTTTTCCTGACTGAACTTATGCTTGAGCTTCATTGGTGCTGCTGTAAAGGGAGCATGAATACATCACAGATCACTTTGTCTGTAATGATTGTGAGTTTATATGTTAAAAATTGCAGATAACACCTGTATCTACTGAACCATATATAAAACATAACTATATATATAAACATGAGTGAAGCACAATTTTGAATGTCGGGTCTTTTTGTGATGTTTCTCCTTTTTCTTAACTCATTGATCTGAACCCTCTGGCCCAGACAGGGAACAGGAAACATCAAATATTTATTGGCACTCTCAATGTTCGGGGTGTCCTCAGAATTGTGTGCCGCCGTCCCTTTGTTTTAAAGTTTCTTTGTAGTTAATTGATTTAGACCCTGCCGTAATTTAATTCTGCCATTATTAAATCATGTATTTCGTTCTCATTTGTGTCTCCTGCATTGACAAACTTCTTCCTTTCATCCACAGAACAAACGACGAGCAGTCAGCAGCGACCACAGCACCGGTGCAAGATGCTTCGGAATGAGGATGCATTATGCATGTTGTTTGCTCGTTCAACGCAGCACACAGAGCAACGCGCGGGAAACACACACACAAGCGCACACGCACACAAACTTGAACATTAGTGAGTGTACTTTAAAGATGCGTTCAGTCAGTGTGTATTTATTCCCAGCTTTAGGCTATTATAATGAAGTGTGTGATTTTCAGAGCAGCTTGACTGATGCAGCTGCCCCCCAACTCGCCTGACATTTGGTATGCTAAACAAGGATAAACACGTTAACACATCCAGACATACGCACATATGAACAACATATTAGCTGTCAGTTTGGTACAGGTGATTATCTGCATGTGTGATTTTTTTTGTCTTCCTTCTGTTTCATTTTTTCATGTCACAATGTCGCTGCATGTGTTTTTGTTGTGTGTTTATGTATATGTGTGTGTGTGTGTGTGTGTGTGTGTGAGTATGAGTTGGCTGATGAGGTGGAGGTAGATGTCATCCTGTCGAGTCTCTTGTGATTGCACAAATCTGTGACAGGTGTTTGCTTTGCATCATTTAATGTGCAAGCAGCCGATTTCCTTCCCCTGATGTAGCCTTAGGAGCAGCTCTTCAGCGCCTCTTTAATCCCTTTACAGACAGGCTCTAATTTTATGACGATGACCTTCAAACACACTCACACACATGCATTTCATGCTGAGTCAACGTGACCGCTGCTGTGATAAGATCCAACCAACAACCCTTTTAAAGTCCAGCTTCAGTCAACGTTAACCCTCAGACATGCAAACACCCTCATCACCCCAAACAGAGTGTTCAATAACAGCGGCTTATTTATTTTCATTGGTTTATAAAGAATGTAGCTCAGAAGTCCGCTTGCTTGTCCAATGACATATTTACATGCAGACACACCTGCTCAACTCTGATAGGAAAATTGTTGACATTTATTACGGCCATAAAAGTGAATGCCTGTTGTCAGAAAGATTTATATCTCTCTTGCGTCTGGGACCATTCATCATTTCAATGCTGCAACCAACAGACACATACCTTTTGGTTTACTGAATACAATATATGTTCTGCTCTCCATGTGGTTGAAAACGGTATCTGTTTATTGGCTGGTGGAGTCGCAAAATGTATTGACTTGCAACAAATAAAGGTTTCTATTGGAACTCTGACCCGTGAGGTTCAAAGGTTATAGCAGTAAATATAGCAGCATTAAAAGGCCCTTCTGAGTGTCTGTAGAAAAGCACTCTACCTGAAGGCCAGCACACAGTAAATAAGTGGCAAATGGAAAACAGAACAGGGGAGAGAGCTGCTGTCACATCAGGCTGAATGGACTATAACTGCAAGCTACTGTTCATGATGCTCTCCTACAGGTAATTATTAACTAGGGCATGCATGGATTGGATATCTCCCCCATCTAGGAACTGCTTTTGTGTTGTTTTCTTATTCAAACCATCAAGGTAGTGGTCATTAACAAAAAAAACATGTGTAAGGCTTAGTTCATGTGTATTCCCAGGATTCATTTGAAAAGGTTGCTTTTTCTATATGTCCGTAAGTTTCCAAAAGCCATTTTTCATATTTCATTTCAAATTTGACCGACTAAGGGTTTGTTTAACTTTCTAAGCATTGCATTCATCGTTGTCAAATAACTTAATAAATGAATAATAATAAATAAATATCTTATAAGCATCCTTTGTTTGTTTTTTTTTTAAGTTCTAAAAAAAGTTAAAGTTAAAAAAAGGTCCTGTTGCTCTGAATTCTGGGCCGGCATGTTTGTTTGAGACTTTGGAATCATTCTCCTGGGGACGACGATATTTAGCCAAATAAAGATCATGTGAACAGACCATTTTTTGACAGAGTTTTAAATATCTATTATAATTAATATCCATGTAAAGTTGGCCGAGGCTTTGGCATTAAGCCCCACAAGCTTATTTTAAAAAAATGGAAATGTCAACAAGCCAAAAGAAGCAAGATTAAAATGACTTGTCTCCCAAAACAGCTGAGGTCAGATTGGACAGGTGTTTTCTTTTGCTACAACAACCAATGGACATCATGTTCCTCACATTCACACCGCCTTGGACCGTACCCATTAATGTGTTACATGTCTATGTGCTATGAGTAGTCTTAAAGATCCCGTATTAACCTCATTTTCACCTTTCATGTTGTCAGTCTGTGAAACCTGTACAGTATAGCTTTACATGAAAAAAACTCCTACTGGTGTCCGTAAAAAACCCTCATTTCAGCCTTGGCAGAAAACGGTTCATTTCAGCTGCTGTCTCTTTAAATCCCTTAAATCAATCCTTTGAAACAGCAAATGGTAACAGCCAATGAATGGGCTGAATGGGCTTAAAGCACTGAATCAACTGTACATTGCAGGACCAGAAATTGATGATTCTACACATAATCATGTAAAATATTTGCACACAAAAAAAAAATCACTTTTGCTCATTTGTTTTCTACATTTAATCTTGAATGATCATGTTTGAATGATCATTGATCTTTACATCTGTTGTGCATGTGCAACATGGATTTATAAAGGATAAATGAAAACTGTTGTTCACAGATTTTGCACAATTCCTTCCTATGACACATCATCATTTGGGGTAAAAAGGCCTTTACAAGCTTCCTAAAACTGTTGTTTTGGGCATATAGATCTTGCACAGCTGCACTTGAGTGTCTGCTGGCTGAGAAGCTGACTTCCTGTTAGATCCAAGCACATATTAATGGTGCAAATCATTTTCAAATTCCAAATATGATTTAATCCATTGGATAAGATGATTGAATTCATTTTTGTATTACAAAGAATTGATTCAAAGTTTCACAGCATCCCCTTTTCTAGTTTAAATAAATAAATACTTATTTGGCTGATGAACTCTGATGCTGCAGAATCCCGACAAGCCCCCATGTCAAACTCGCTGAACAGCCCAGTTATATTCCATGGGACTTTTGAAACCATTGAACGTGTGCATACTTCTTCAGTGACAATGCTACTTATGTCGAAGACTTGTTAGTGTGAATAAACTAAACAGCTTGAGGGATTAAATGCCATAGTCAATGAATAGTTAGACTTATTGATGCAAAATGTTAAATGGGACATATTATGAAAAGTCCACTTCTACAGTGTTTTTGAACATATATTTGGGTAACCTGAGTCTCTACTGACCCACAACATGTGAAATAAATCCATCCAGTCCTTTGTTTGTGGTCTGCAATAAGTCTAACAACACAGAGAAAATGCTCCATTTCAAATTTGCTCTCCTTGTGACGTCACAGTGGGATTCTTGTAAAAATAAAAAACCTGCTCTCCCCTGTTATCTCCACCCATGGATTTCACCTCCAACCTATAGCAAAACTTTTGCACAGGTTGGCCATTTTTATTCTCACAACAGAGGAATAGACGAATGTCTACCGGAAAAAACTCAGGGGGGGCTCATTGCATTTAAAGAGACACACACACCGAAACGGAGCGTTCTGAGAGAGCTGGTTTATACAGGGTCACAAACCTCCTCTGGTGCTTGATCCATCTTTTCATTCATTTTCAGAAAGCTCCGATTCAGCATGCAACTTTAAAGTTATAGCCAAAAACATTGTTAACCTCCCCCCCTTGCAGTAGATGATGTTTGATGACTGTGCTAAGGTGAGATGCCTCAGATGTAACTGACACAGACCCTGACACTATCCACTTAAAATTAATAGTGTTCACTGGATATTCAACACCAGAACAAGTGGGCAGTGTTGGCTGCCTTTTTTGATATTGATTTATACTTCATGTGTGTCTGAGTCAGCCATCGTTCTCCCAGCGTGTAACGTGTCTCAAGTCAGTTTGTGGCACACACCCAGTTACATGGAAATAGATGGCACAGAGGTTAGAGAGAGAGAGAGAGAGAGAGAGAGAGAGAGAGAGAGAGCGGCAACACACATTTCCTGCATACCTCTCTTGCCTGGTCCCCCCCCCCCCCCCCCCCCCCCCCCCCACTTAAGGCTTCTAAACGAGAGTGCCTCACTAGCAGCGTGCTCCTGTCTAACCCTCTCTCTCTCTCCCTCCCTCTCTCTCTCTCTCTCTCTCTCTCTCCCCTCTCTTGCCTCTCTCTATACACCGGCTCGCTCTCTCAGTCGGGGAGAGAGGATTCTCGGTAACAAGCTGTAGCTTAATGTGGCCGTCATTTTTCATCATCACTTCAGTGACGTTCTCTTCCTTTTTTTTCTTTGTTTTCCTGCTGAATTAAACATCTCTGCCATCCGTGTCCGAGCTGACATCTACTATATAGAAGCTATTGAGGTGTAAAGGTAATGGAAAATAACTTTTAAGGCTGCTATCAGGGCACCTTTCTCTTTTCCAATCACTTTGGATTGGATTGCTTGTTCAAAGAGTGCTCTACAATGGACAGATTTTTGTTGTAGTGGATGACTCATTTTGGTTATTTCCCCCTTGAGATTGCTGGATATAGATTTTTTTTTCTTTTGTTCCACCTGCGTGCTTCACCTCTCGATACACTGTAAGACTGTTGGGACTTTTATGGAGTGTGAAATTTTTGCAGCAAGTGTGAAGTTTGGGGGAGCAAAGTGAAACAAAGCATGGTTGATGGAACATCAGCTGAGTGTTGAACCATTCTGTCCTGGGAGGCAGTACAGGTAAGACTCGTATATTGTGATGCATTTGTAATTGTCTGAGGGTTGTGGTGCCTCACAGGGCGCATATAACAGGTCTATTATGATCCTAAGTGTTATATTAATCCATCTTTTAGGGAAAACATAGCAGCATATGTGTAGTGTGATTCCTTTCTCAATGAATCTCTGATCTCAAACGCTTGGTTAATTGACTGTACAGGTGAATTCAAAGTTTTCTGTGTTCCTCCAATAGCTACGTCATCTCTGACACATTGGAATCTATTTGTACAGACGATAGGAAAAGCTTGCCTCATTTTGTCTGTACACTCAAAGAGAGTGAGGAGACATTTCATCATCAGCACTCTGACATTCTGTTGACGTACATTAAAACTCAGAGAGAACATCAACAAATGACCAAAACTCCTATTCCTGTCAGAAATGTTTAACTGTAAAAATGTTACATTAGAATAAATGGAATTGTGGCTTCATGATATCATGCTGTCATTTGGTTTCTTTGGTGCTTCACTTATGTTACAACTCAGATTGTGATCTGTTCAAAGTCATTCATTCATTCAAGACACCTTCAGTGATGATGATGATGATGATGAAGTTTATTTCCCCAAGAACTGTGCTGAAAAAACTGGATATTCTCCTTTTAATTTATAAATTAAAAATATGAATGAACTTGTACTTTTTATGACTGAGGTTAGATTAATTATGCATGATAGTGTGTTAGAGTCTGAATGTTCTCTTTGCATATTCATCATGTGTGTAACCTTAAATATATTTTGATGATATTTTCGGTATTTTGGCTTAAATTAGATTTTGAATGCAGGACTTTTTCTCATATATTTATTTTAATGGAGCATTGCTTCTTTTACTATAAAGTACGAAAACAGCCGTTGTGTTTTCCATGACCTCTGAGGACACTTCATGTCAATAAAGTTAGGGCAGACATTTTGGTTTTTACATTTCTTGTTCTTTGTTGATCTTTTCTTACCAACAATCAATAAAACAAATGCTCTGGTACAGTTTTCAATCCTTAGTAGGTCCACCCAAACATTTCATTTAAAGCAATTGAATGATTTGATGGCTTATACAGTATCTCCATCTGCCAAAGCATGTACCTGTTGTGTAGTCAACCCCTGGACAGGACTCCTTGTAAATCAGAAGACTTTCCCATAACCTACTAATATTCAGGACCCAGAGCATTGGGTAGCAATGCTATTAATGCACAGCACAACTGTCCCAAATGCTCTTTTGTTTACTTGTCCTTCATCATTGGCAGTGCATGTCAATGTGTTTTCAGAGGGTGGCAGTTTTTACATTATTTGCATGAAAACTTTCAAAACCTAACTTCGTCTCGCTGTTTTTTTTTAATTGGCGACCCAATTTAAAAAAAGGAATGAATTTAATTGACTTGAGTTCACAGATTCATCTCAGAGCATCTTTCCAAGCCACGAGTGATCAGGGATTTCATTTCCTGTTGAGAAACGTGCTCACGTGAAAGTAGTCACAGCCATTTCAAATGAAAGATGCAGATTCAGCTAAACTTGAAACGACGCCTGAAAAGAAGCTTTGCATTGAAAGCGAGCTAATTAAATCCCTCCTTTGTGACTTCATTCACGACAATGAAGATTATGGCTGAAATGAAACAGGCCACTGTAGTTCCTCTTACTTTCAGAGTCCACATTTCAGAAAGATCCCCTATAGTTTTATGACAGTGTAAGGACCAATCCAATCTAAAAGGCAAAGGATGATTGCCTAATGCCCTTTTTTCTAAATCCCAACCCTAACTCTTATTTCTATTCCCATGCATCCAGATATGACCACAGTGTCCATGGAACCTGTAGGAGTCCTCGTGGAAAGGGGCGCCAATGCCACTGACCCACCTCTGAACACGCATGAGGACTCAGCTGCCACCTTTACCATTGGAACTATCCTCTCCATCATGTGTTTCGTTGGAGTCTCAGGAAACATCTATACCTTGGTGGTCATGTGCCATTCCATGAGGACTGCTGCCTCTATGTACATCTACATCATAAACTTAGCTTTGGCAGATCTGCTCTATCTTCTCACCATACCCTTTGTAGTCTGCACTCACTTTCTTCAGGGATGGTACTTTGGAGATGCAGGGTGTCGGATTCTCATCAGCATGGACTTCCTGACCATGCATGCTAGTATCTTCACGCTAACAATCATGAGCACTGAGCGCTACTTTGCTGTGCTCAAGCCACTGGACACAGTCAAGCGGTCGAAAAGCTACCGGAAGGCCATCGCTCTGCTGGTTTGGGTTGCATCGCTCATCCTCACCCTACCGATGATCGTGAGAATTCAGCTGATGACATTGGGCAACAAGGCCATGTGTCAAACCACCTTGTCACCCCTCTCCTATAAGGTTTACATATCCTTCCTGTTTTGCACTAGCATAGTCGCTCCTGGACTGATTATATGCTATCTCTACATCCAACTTGCGCGCACTTATTGGGTTTCACAGACGGAGACGTTCAAACAGACCAAGAAACTTCCCAATCAAAAGGTCAGTGCATAACAAGGAAGTGTACTTTAAAGTTCCCAATTTGTTATTTTCTTCAGATAAGGGCACTTGTACTATTTTTACTCTACAGTTCATCATAAAAGACACCCTAATATGAAGGCTAACAACATTAACCAGTGCTTTCAATTAGGGATGTGTCCAGAGTTTTTTTTTTTTTACTTGGGCACCAACTTGGCGTGAAGTTTGTGTGCAGATTGAAATCATGCATTTACCCTTCCTATCTCCAGTACTTATAATTGCTTTTACCACTAAGATTAAAGTATCTAAAATATGTTATATTCCTATCTATAATTTCACAAAAAAGTAACACAACAAGGTGCGGTTTTAGCTCAATTGGTAGAGCAGGCGTCCCACAAATAAAGGCTACGGTCCTTGTCACACTGGTCCCAGGTTTGAATCCCGGTCCTGAAGCGGTTTGGTGCATGCCAACCCCCAAGCTCACTCCCAACATTCCCTGTCTATCTTCAGCTGTCCTATCAAATGAAAATGAAAAACCCAGAAAATAAACTTTGAACTAAAAAAAGTAAATTAACAGTGTGGCAGCAAATATATCTTCTTAGCTTGATTCTTTAAGGACTCTAAAGGGAGATGTATGTGAAAAGTCACAGAAAGCTCCTAGCAGCTTGTTGCAACACAAAAGCCAATCAAAGTGTAGGATTGATGGCTGACCAGATCTCAAGAGGGTACATGCCACCCCTGGGCACCCCTCTGGATACACTCCTGCTTCCAAGGACATTACAAATTTCTATGGACAAATCACACCACTTAATGATCTTGGATTTCTATAGTAAAGGTTAACAAATTGGAAACACTTGGTTAGGGTGAGGATGATGTTTGAGCGAAAACCTTCCTCCTCCTCCATCCTACCTCTGTGGGACTTTTGAAAGGGTATAAGTCATTAAAACAAATCTGAGACCCAGTTCTTATTTCTCCTTTTTTGGTGTGAAGATTTAATCTATACTCTGTCTCTCACTTTTTACCACGTCTGCAACTCAGCTGGTGATTGATTCAAACACACCTATCTTGTGGAAGCTATTGAATGGGCAGGGAGTTAGACATTCACATATATTCGACCTCCAAGCTCTTGATTTAGTCACACTCCTCATTGAGAGTGTTCTGAGCCTCGTGGTAAAGGTTTTATCCTGTGACTCACATCAGGCTTGTGACATTCAGTCGCAAAACTCTTGTATGAGTCTTTATTTGAAGGCTTTGCCAACAACACTGTCAAAGTCAAGGTCAAGGTTTCTTTATTCGTCTCCCTAGGGAGAAATTTGTCTAGGATGCTGGGAAATTGCTGCATGGACAATACATCGAAAACAACATAAAAACAGTATTTACAAATGTGTCACAATAAAAGTTGCTCTTTAAGAGTATGCGATGTACTGAACACTCTTGGCTTGAAGCAGCATTACATTATCAACCCATCTCCCTGTTGCTGCAGGTTTGCCTTTATTCCATTCCCCTCTCGCTTCCTGCTTATGCTGAGAAAAATCCTTTTCCAATTTGCTTCGTAGCAGGGACTAAGAGAGCTTCATTTTATTTCTTATCACTGTGATAAACTATGTGACGAATGCTGCCCTTCAATTGCGTTAAAGACTTAAAATAGAATATACATGTACCTAAAAGCATGGGGGAAAATGCAGACCGTCCAACCTTTAGAAGTGTTGGTAATGGAACAGGAATAATTAATAATCTCCTTATGTTATGCGTCGCAGCGGCTCACTTGCTGTGATTAAGCTGGAGGAAAAACGGCAGGGTACACAAAGCTCTCCTTGGCTTTCGTTGAATGGATCACTGGAGTTAAATGATCAGGGCTCAATTTAACTTATTGCACTTAATTGACAAAGCTAGATGTGTATGTCTGAAGAAGATCATCAAACTAATTTATTGTGCGAGACGAGTGCTAAAAACCATTAGTGTGGCACTAAAAGGTCTAACCCATGTTCATAGAACACGGTTTATGACATAAATCATCATTATTGTAGGATTACTTTATGGATATACGAGCAAAGTGTAGCTCTATTTTCTAAAATAGCCTAAATAAATCAAAATCAGATTGATGTTGGCATGGCAAACCCCATTTAGATTGGGTCATGTTAGGTCATGATCAATGATATATGTGTATACAGTCAGTCTGGTCATGTATTCACCCAGATGATAACATTATGGTAGGCAGGGCATTGGACACTATCACACAGTGCTGTTGATCAATGACGCTCATAATGTTTTTTCTCTTTGGCCTCAAACCCCTTCAAGGTGCTGTACCTGATATTCACTATCGTGCTCCTCTTCTGGGCTTGTTTCCTGCCCTTCTGGATCTGGCAGCTGCTGAGCCAGTTCCACCCTTCAATGTCCCTGTCCACCAAAGTCAAACGAAACATCAACTATCTGACCACATGTTTGACGTATTCCAACAGCTGCATCAACCCTTTTCTGTACACACTGCTCACCAAGAACTACAAGGACTACCTGAGGAAGCACAAGCGCTCCTGGACAGCTGGCAGCTACTTCAACAGGAAGAGTCGCTTCCAGCGTTCCCCGCGCAGGTCGCCATCTTCGAGCAGTCAGCAGTGCACTGAGAGCTTTATGCTTACGCACACAGCATCCCTGCGAGCACACAACAGCAGTTTGTAAGGTAGGAGCTGATCTTCTGATCTGATTTGTCATTTTGTCGTTGATGCTGATGAGAAAATCAAAAGATTAAGAATCTCAAAACTGTTTCCTTGTGTTTTCCCAAAACACAGCTTCAAACAGCAGTTTGGTCCAACTTTTGTTTTTCCAGTTTTGTAACAAAGATTGTGCAATAGCAGAATGCCTACATTTGTATTCATTATTTTTTTAAGGAGTGACTTTGTTGGAGTTTAATAAAAGAGCAGAGTCTGATATTAATACGCTGAATGATTGCAGATGGCTTTGATTTCTGGCCCTCTGAAATAATGTGTTTCAAACATTGTGTTATGTGAGGTACTCTCGTCCGTATGGGACGTCTAGTGCCTCTCAGTGTTTATGTATGGAACTGGGTGAGCTGGTTAAAACATGCTCAGCAACAATAAATATTGTATTGCATCTGAAATTCAGAGAGTTTCCTAACAGCAACTTTGATTCCTCTAAGAAAATATTTTCGGTCAACCAGTTTTGGAGTCTTCTTCTTCAAGGAGAATAAACGTATGAATGAATCACACTCATATTTCATGTAAGTTGGGAGAATTGTAAAGTCACATGCTTGGAGAGGAGAAAGTACTCGTCTTGTTGAAGAAAAAAAACACAAATTTTCATCAAAAGTTTTGCTTGATAACAAGTTTTTAAGGCCTTTCAGTGTCATTTGAGGACTAACTGGGAGGACAATTCAAGACTAGGGCGTGAGCACTGAATGTTTTAAAAGCAAAAACATCTAAAATTAGATTTTGTATTGACTTAATGTAGCTTTGATAAGTATAAAAACATGTTACCACTTTAGTGAGGTAGGTGTTGTTAGTCTTGTATGTATCTATGAATAGCCTCCTTTAGGGGAATGCAGCTGGAGAGTTTGACACTTTAAGGCTCTGACCCACACCAAGGAGAACTGTCGGCGGTTGGTGAGCGGAATCTCTCTGATTGGCTGTTCGGAGGTTTCATTTATCTCCAGCTCTCGACACAGGTTCAGGAAAGCCCCTTGAGCATGCAGCAGTAGTATCCATACTTTCACCCATTGGTGCGGTTTCTCCTTATTTGTGGCTTCCGCCTCTTCTTCTGTTTTCCACTAAAAGACCAAGGACTGACAACGCCAGGGCCATTTTCAACTTTTCATCAGACATTATTCTCGATAACTAGGCTACCTGAGAGGTGACCAATAGTCTGAAGATGGTCTTCTTGTATCACAGCAAAGGACTACCGCCACCTGCTGGCATGGAGGGTCATCACTAGTTCTTTGTCGTCTGCTTGGTGTGTCACAGCCTTTACACCAGGGAGGAGATAAGATATTATTTTATTACCCCACCTGCATGTTGAATGCTTTTCTGCACAGTAACATTTTCTGAATAGTTTTACTTTCTAAAGATAACAAAATACATTTGTTATGGTCTAATTCATTTTAAATTGACAGTTATATGCTGATAAGCTTTTACAGCTACGTTACATTCATTTGGAAAACACTTTTACCCTTTTCAAAACTCTAAAACCCATGCTGCAGATTTACAGATTTGCAGCTCCAAAATGAAAGGAACCATAACGGGAACAACCAAAAATACCTGCAGGGACAATGTCAGCCAGGCTTTAGTGACAAAACATTCACACTGTTTTAAAAAGCCATTTCAGTCGCTGCACGGCCTCTTGAACTCAGTAACTGTGCAGCATATTCATTATCTGATAGTGCAGCTTTAGAGTTGCTTTTTCATACTTCCTGAAATATCCTTTTTAAGGTTTCCTGTTCTATATTCAATTTGTACTTGTGTCAGATTCTTTATTATTTCATCGTCTATAAATCCTCTTAGTTGATTCAAGGCAGTTCCTGTTTGGAATCTGTATGAGGTCTGATTATATCTCAGCTTTGCGCAATTGCACAATTGCCAGGTGCCCCACTTCTTTCAGCACATAAATATTTTGTGTGGATTTATGTATGTGTCTGCCAGTCGGCATCAGTCTTTAATACATTAAATGGGTTTTATATGTGGGTCACAAAGGACTCAATCATAGAGCAGCAGAGGGGAACGAAGGTTGGACAGCAGGATGACCGGAGAAGGGGGTCGGGATGCCACTTATAGAGTTTGGCAGCAAATGCCGTGCTGTGAAAAGCCAGCTGGCAAACAACTGAAAGATTTATTTCTTTGTTCTTTTTGCGCATTATGATATCTCTAAAATGAATAAGTAAGGCGGCCAAAGATACTAATTTAATCCAGATTACCACATCAGAATATTTAAGCATTTACCCACTTCTGCAAAAAAAAAATCAATTGGAAATAGACTTTTTAAGTTCAAAGATATATTGCTTTTAATTCCATTTCGTCCCACAATAAAAAAAAAGGAAAATCCAATATTTATAATTCCGTTCATAGCTTTGCACTCAGCTAATATATTGTATATACTAGATTACTTGATGGTGTGTGTCCAAGGCTGCCTGCAGAGAGGGAGTGTAAAACAGTGAGCCATTTATTTCTACTCCCTTCCTTGGAAAACGATGTACTGAGTGACACCTGCAATAATTCACAAGGGCAGAGAATATGATCGCATACTGGCCACATTGAGACGCACACATGCAATGTGTATCTTTAATATACTCGCAAACACCACCAAAAGTTTGTCCTATGGAATATTCACGCTCGCACAAAAGAGTTTTAGGTATGTTTGAATGCAAAAAGAAGAGTTCTTCCTGTTACCTCCCGAGTAAAATATCTACCTGAAGTTGGGGTGCGCCCATGTGCAAATTTAGCAGGAAAATTCCCGACAAGCGAGCAGGCTTGGGTTGTTTACGTGTATATTGGGAGACTGGTGTGAGTTTCTTGCATGCAATTAAGCAGCTTCATACTGATTTTCTGCTTGCAGGTAAATTTGGTGTTTGAGCATTTTTATTATCAATCTTTTCGCCTAAAAAGTTTGATGCATTCTATATACCAGTGTGACCAATTTCCCCAATAATAATAAAATGCTGAGACACGCGCGTTCATGACAGCGAGTTCAGCCGCCATCATCGCCTACAGCACGCTACCTGAAGAAAATTTGTGTATTTCAAGCGGCTGCTTCGCTGTGCAAAACATCTTGGATACCTAGCGACGCTGACCAGGCTGGCGACGTCACTTTTTGGCAGCAATATGTTTTTAATTATATATTTTAATGAACTCGTTATGTACTGCAGATTTTCTAACTCAGTGAATTTAAATGTTAACTACATATGCAACATCACTGTGATGCACATACTGTAGAGGCCCAGTTATGTTTCTCTAACGAGCCACTCTGAAGGTCATTGCTCAACCCATTGTCTCCTCTGGGAAATAACCGTCCAGCCTAATGTGCTTTCATTTAAACCATTAAGGAGGCAATCATCATCAATGTTTGATTTATGTATAGCAATATACTGTACAAGCTTTTTAATTATGATGGCACATAAACAGTTTATATGCCCTGGAGAAACAGACTAATTTTACAGCTATCACATACATGACAACCTGTCGAGGTGGAGAATCCTCTCATTTCCTGTTCACAGAGGAGGACACGAGAGGCCAAACAAGAAAGCCATATCCCCAAATGAGAGTATTGATTGATTTTATATCATACTTTACTGTGAAATTACCTCGGCGGTGCAGCAGGCTTGAATCTCTGAGCATAAAGCTGTAATATTATTTGTTCTTTCTCTGCAAAGAAAAAAATGTTGTATCTCTTCATGACTGATTCATCTTTAGCTGACTTATAAAATGTATGAAGCAAGAAAAGTTCTCATCTTTTTCAACACAAACATTTCATTGATCATTAATTCAATGATTACTGGATGGCAGCAGTCCTCTCCTCCCCTCCTCTAACCCAGAACTTCCACCAGACCCGTGAGCGTGTCAGCTTCGCTCCGGTACGGCGCCGGGCTTCCTCGTCCGTCAACACCCACAGGCTGAGCGCAGCACGGAGCAGCAGGAGGGGACACAAAGGATTTCCTGCAGTGTTACAGATACACTCGCGACAGCATGAGATAATACAATGAATGTGGTATAAAACGATATATAAACTCTTACAAACACATCACACACATAAGGTCGTTATGAAACGTCAAAATTTAGTCTTTTTGTTGTTTTGGTGTCTGACTTCCTGTCCTGCTGAATCTGCTCTGTGGTAAATTGGCTCCTTGGCGCTGGGACTGAGCTGGGACGCAGCGCAGTGGAGCCAGTGGAAGCACACACATTGAATAAAGTGAAAAACAAACAGAAGACACATCTGGTGGAATTTAGCCGTAAAACAACCTAACACTTTGTTCGCTGTTAAAAGGATTTTTTCAAATCTTAACCGATGTTTAAAAAAATCTGAGACACCCGATGCAGGACCGAAAAAAAAAAAGTGAGATGAGAGAGTTTTGATCCAACTGTGTGTGGAGAGAGCAGTGACAGGAATACAACAGACTACTACACAGATTCCATTCAAGACCTTACTTTAATATATTTGTAAAGCGTAAAATTTTATATTTTTAAATTTTTAAAGAGTACTTTGGCCACCACTGATTGCTGGGATGGTAAATGGACTTGTACTTGTATAACACTTGTCTTATCTTCTGACTACTCAAAGCACTTTTACACCACAGGTCACACCCATTCACACACTCACACACCTCTGATGGCAGAGGTTGCTATGTAGTGAGACTATCAGTATTAGCTAATCCCATTCATACTCACTCACACGCTGACAAAGCAGCGTGACCAACTTGGGGTTAAGTTTCTTACACAAGGACACGTTGACGTGGCTGCAGGAACTTGGATCGAACCTATTTGACGACTGACTCACTTGCCCCAAAAAGCAGAACCAAAATCTGCCCAATTATTCTGTCGTGTGTTCACTTTTTTAACCGTGGAAACTTGTGCATGGGTACGCTCAAGGAGGCCAATGTTCTACCACAGCACCTTGTGACCATCAGTTTTTTAATGCCCTAATGGAAAAATGTATTCCTTCTGATTTTTTTTTTTTTCAAATATTTAACTTTCAGTCTTCTCTCTTAACATGATGTAATGCTTAAACCTTGATTTTGTTTTATAGGTTTCCACACACGTCTTCAGTGCCACAGTGAATGATTGGAAACGAGTCCCTTGACAATGCATCAGCGCTGGCTAATAAGATTTTAATGCTGAACTGTAAAGTGACCCATAAATGTTTCCTCAGTAAAAATAAAGGACGACTGCCTGTTAGGCTATGGGAATGTGCCTTAACTCTTCATGTACTTTGACAGCAATAAATGTTTACTGCAACGCAGGAAGCAGCCAGTGGAGACAGGAAATGGTAGGAACCAGGCAGTTTTAGCAGTCATGATGGAAAAACGTACTGTTTAGTGCACTTTGGTAGGACTGTGGTATTAATATTCACCACATCAGCAAGGGCATATGGAACAAGATCAATTATTCCATACATAGAATGGATAAATTATTCCGCTCACACGCAAGTCTGAAATTCCCCCGAAAGAGGTTGTTAGTGTCCCAGGAGAGTAAACGGGATAAGCATCTGTTCACTGGATTAAGAATTGCCTGTTTATGTCCATTATAACTTTGTGCACATTTATCTTTAGTTTTTAGCATCCAAAAAAAAGTCCTGAAGTCTCTAGATTAAAACCAAAACCTTTGCTTTCAAACACATAACACACAGAAAATTGCATTCACATATTCCATGCCTACATGTTCATGAATAACCCCATCCTGCACGAAACATGTTCACAAAATAAAGTCATCTGTCTTACATGTCATTGTTGTAGTGACACGTCTATATGCTTGTCCTTTTCCTCCCAGATAAAGAGAGGAAATTAGTCAGCAGAGGAAGCGTGAAATTAAACGTGAATTTTTTTTTTCTGAATAACACTTCGTTGTGTGCCGTCTGCGCCTAAATGGATACATACGTAATTCATAGAAGAAGCTAAAACAAACTGTTAAGATAACACAAACCCATTGTATTATTCATTCACTTGAAAGTTTGTTTTCAGTGTTCTATAGGGAAAAAAGTTGGATATGCTCCTTTGTTGCTTTGATGAAAGGGAATAAGAAAGAGTCCTGAAAAGAAAAAGGTTGCTATTAAAAGTCACTCTTAAGGATCACAGCTTTAACTCTTGATTTAAAGTGCTTTGCTTTATTTTACAAACATGAATGCCTTCCTGAGGGTTGTTCCAGGGCTGTATTGGGTTTGCTGTCATGGATTCCACGTACCAGTGATGTAAATGATCAATACCCTCAGATATGCAAGTAGTAGTTTGGTACTTTAGCAACTCTAAACTCTAAAAACTTGACCCCCCCCTCCTGCCCATCATAGAAAAAGGGAAACCACCAGCGCTGTTCCCTCACCTGTACTGCAAAAGTTACATTTTAAAAGTCTAGCTCTTAAACAAAAATTGCAGTGCCAAGTCCAGCCTTATTGGTGGATTCAACAGGACCTGTGTCCGAGTGTCTGTGTTTTCAGTGTTCAGTCTCCACGGTGGGTTTTGCTTTGTCCAATACGCCCTACCCCACTGGATCTGTTTCTGAAGCATAAGCGTAACTGAGCGCAGACACGAGCAGCTGGACTCGCAGGTTCACTAGATCACAGGAGAACTACAAAATCACGCTGGAATTAAGAGAACAAAGTGCAAAAAACAGACGACTTTGCCTTTTCGATGGTTGTTTTGCTGTTCGTGAAGTGATGAAATATACGAGCAGAAGTCTGTACATCGGGTTTTACTTTGAAAGTTACTGGATGCTGTATGCATTCCTTTGTCTCACTTCCTGTCTGGGTCGAGCCGCTCCGTTCAGCTTTACGCATACTTGCAAAGGGAATCCTGTGGAATCTTTCACAAGGAAATACAAAACAGAAACCAGTTGATTTCTTAAGCAAAATGAAAATTCCTCCTGACGCATCATCACGTAAACTCTGTGAGCTCTTCATAATGCAGATAATCGGTTGCAAAACACTGAACCCCCTCCCAACCTCCCCCCCATACCTACCCAGGACTAACAACATTTTCTGTCAACCTCCACATCTTAACAGCGCGCACACAGCCAAGTGAGCAACAGACTCTTCAGGACTTTGATCAGAGAACTGAGGTTATGTTATTGTGGAACCCACCAGCACAAATGAGCAATAATGTTCATAAATGATAAATTTAGATTGGCACAGCAGCTTTATTAAATGTTATTGAATTAAAAAAAAGGCCCTTATGCAAGATTGCAGGGCATTATCATCTCTGAATTACTAAATATATTGACTGACAGGCAACTTTACATGTTGACATTTTCCCAAATTAACCTAAACAAAACAGTCAAAGCAGCAGCCAGAATAAATAAGCTGGCATGACGGCCTCATAGAATTTGAATTACTTTGAAGGTTGAACCTGTCATCCAGTTGAAATGCATCTCAAAAGCTTTTGTTTCGTGCACCAAATTTAGCTCAGATGTATTTTTTCCTAAGCCAATGAAAGCTAACTTTTATTTAAAAGTTCAACTGGATAACAGCAGATCATACATTGAATGCTTTGTCCGTTATAATAAGGTTATTTGCAGCCTCCATCGTGGGAAACAGTTAGCTTGCTCTTTTGGTTATCAAACTACTTTTAGGGATGATCTGATTGGTCATTTTACTGACATTTGAAATTATTCGCTCATTTAATTTATTATGTAATTTCATAGCATTAGCATGAACACCAATTAAAGAATTGTGAAACAATTTTCTGCCTAGCAACAGCTGAGATGGAAAATTCTGATTGGGTGACAAATTGGCTCCTTTACATGCATACTTGAACTGAAAAGGCAGATTGTCAGGATTTATTTTCTCAGATACATTTTGTTTATGCTGATTTTTACATTTTGAATTGATTAAATACATTTAGAACTGATGTTTTTTTTGGTTCTGGTGTGATACATTATCATAAACTTTATGACTAAGTGCAAAATACCGGGGATGGCTGATCTTGTTTTTTTGTTTTTTTTTCCAGTCCACATATGATAATTAAGATAATTGCTGCCTGTTTGCCTGATTACATTTTAATGAATAAATAAACACAACTTCCACATTTTAGGTGCGGCTGTGCGTCAGTAGTAGAGTCGGTCGTCTCTCAACCGGAAAGTCAGGGATTTCGACCCCAGCTCCTTTAGTCACATGTCAATGTGTCCCTGGGTGAGACCCTTAACCCCTGATTGCTCCGGCTGCCACAGCAGCAGCATGTGAATGTGTATGAATGGATAAGTTATTACAGAACACTTTGCATAGCAGCCTCTGCCATCAGTGTGTGAATAAGTAGGTTTGACCTGCCGTGTAAGGACGCTTTGAGTAGTCAGAAGACTAGAAAAGCGCTACACAAGCTCAATCGTACCATTTACCATATACATAAATACATAAGGGTAGCTGTGGCTCAGAGGAAGAGAAGGTCATTCTCTAATCAGATCACTGGCAGTTGTACCCTGAGGTCCTGTAGTCTTCATATCAAACGTCCTTGGGCAAGACACTGAACTTCAAATTTCTCCTGAAGGAATTTCCATTGGTCTGTGTGGCCGTGTATTCATTTATCAGAGAGAGAGAGAGAGACAGAGAGCCTTACAGAGCTGATAACATAGTTGTTGACCCTAAATCACAATTTAGTCTGATGTCAAAGTTTAATAAGGATAAGTAGTATGAATGTTTGGTGTTTTGCATGATTCATCAAGGCTATCAGATTCTTGTTTACACGTAGCAATGCACAAATCTCGCCCCATGACCTTCATAAAGATCAAATGAAAAGAAGGTTTTGACCAGCATTAGTGCCAGCATGAAATAATCATCGCCTCTCAGACCAGAAGTGCTCCATCTTTAATTATAATTGCTTTAATTTCACGTCTTGAGCTACACGTGGCAGCCCAACTTTAAAGCCATCCTAATCTGTCACAGGCTGTGTCGGAGCATGTTATAGAAAACACTGACGGAGGACTCATTAACTTGGTAATCATTTTATAGATTTTTTTTTTCTTCCTTTAGATCTTCCATCTCAGCTGCCGAATGAAATAGCACTTGGGTCTGAGCTGAGGGTCTCTTGGAAGAGTGAGACGGAGGTCACATTCAGAAAGGTCATCGGGAGACAAGCACTAAGTCATCCTCTTTCAGTCATGATGGTGAAAGGACTATTGATCTCCCAGCCACAAAACTAAAAGCTGATTACATTGACTTGGCTCATTTTGGGAATTGGAATCTGGAATTGTTGTTCCCCGTTCATCCTCTCTCAGGTGTTAGGAAGCTTTGCCTGTAATAACTACACACTGTATTGTCTAAAAATACATCCAGTGTGATCAATGAGCACCTGCACTCACTCCCTTCTGACGTCCTACAAGATTCTACAGGATTAGGATTGATCGAGTGCCCCCTTACCAGGGTTCATGTTACCTTTCAACCCTCACTTAAAAGGTCTAAAGGGGAACATTTTTTTTAATGATTTGATGCACATAAATGCATTCCATATACTTCTCCCTGCCCTGGGTCACTCTTTTATATCCTCATTGGATTCAAGCACACACATTCAGGACCTGGCCTCTAAGAAGCTCATTCATCAGGCTTTTGTTCTTCCCCCAAATCCATTCTGACAACTCATGTGAATTTGTAATGAATGTTGTGTTTGTGCATTGTTTAGCAAACTATAGGCAGGCAGAAGAGCTGATAATGCACCTGAGGTCGTGACACCGAGTGACAGCTTTTATCTTCAGCTTGCAAACATTTCAGCATTATGAAAAGAGCTACACTTTTCACGTTTAGAAGGATAAGCCAGATGTCAGAGCTTTGGAACTCATGCACAGCAATTTCCTGCATCTCTACACTCGTCATGTTGTTTATGTATCTGGGCTGGTTATGAATTGTATATATTAAGGGTACATTTGCAAACTATAGCCCTGTTCAGACCCAGCAGAGAGACAGTTTTTCATGCAACGTCTCAATATGCTTCTTTTCTTGTTTTAAATTGAAGGTTGGTGCGGAGCAACATTTGGTGATTAAACTCTCACCGCTCTCTTTTTGTGCTTTATGTAAACAATGTCTGTCACATCTGAGTTCTACTCAGTAATACAGTTTTTACAATATTCCAGGGTCTTTATTTATTCACCAAGCCAGAGTAGCATAGATGTGCCTGAATAATACATGACTAAAAGCATTTGCTCCAGGAAGAACTGGGAGAACATTTACTCAAAGTGTATAAGGAACGCTTTAGGAAGATTTGGGGCGCGCCCATTAACACATTGTTTTGCTACAATTGACTAAATTACCACAATGGAGATCATGAATGCTAAATGGGATCCATTTGAAAATATATTTCAAAGATCTTATAGAATTGATCCCTACCCTTTTACGATACATGGTAAATTAAGACTGCATCTCCCTCTATGTCCCTTTCCAAGCCAAGCACAGTTTGGCAGATGGCAGTTCCACATGAGTCTGGTTCTGCTTCAGGTTTCTTCCTGTTAAAAGGCGGTTTATCTCTGTCACTGTAGCTTTGCTGAATGTTGCTTAGAGCTGATGTGCTAATGGTGGATTAATGTTGGGTCTTTGTATATAATACAACGAAGAAAGTGTTTTGTAAAGTTTTTGTAAAGTGTCTTGACATATGGTTGTTATGAAATGGTGCTTTACAAATGAACATGATTGATTGATCGATTGACCCCCACCAGACCCTACCTGACAATCCATGCACAAGGTTAGAAAGAACTGGATAAAAACAGGTACTGACGGACTGAGGAACTGCTCTCATGATAATCTCTCAAAGACAATTCAATAAAAAATACTAAAATATATTAAACATTAGAAGCTAATCCATACAAATCTAATTATATTAAGGTAGATCCCCCCTTCCAACAAAAGTAAGCAAACTCCCAATTTTTGACGTGATTAAACATGTTCGATATATGCTATCTGATATCCTGTTTTGTGGACTGCTGAGCACACACTGTGGATCATCACTTGGAACAAAAGATAGCAAATTGGGAAACAAGCTCGAGCTTCATTTTCAGCCCATGTTTGTGCACTCTCAATGACTTGGCTTTTTTGTTTTTTGTTCCATTACTTTCAGGAAAAGTAGTTCAGAAACTACCATTGCCAATTCTTCCTGTCCCTCGTCGGCCATGTTTGTTTTTTCGCAAACTTGAACTAAATCATGTACAACAAACTGATAAATATACCGAGTTATGTGTTTTGGGATTCCCGGGGGCTGTTGTCCACTTTACCAGCTTGTTCATTCAGAGTTCATATCAATGGCTGCTTATATAAATGCACCTTGCTCCTCAGACCATGTTGAAACTTAATGGAAAAACTTGCTGCAGTGTGACAGTGGGTAAAACATATCAGAACTTTTTTTTTTCATCATAGAAAAGCAAGCTTTGGGACATGGTGGCTAAAGTCATAGCACGTTTTCCCTTCAGCACTTTAAGCCCTGGTTCTACCATTTAAAAAAAAAAGTCTACATACCTGTGAGCACTTGAAGTGGCCGAGAGGCTGCGTCTGCTAGGTTTTGAAGCATCGGGTTTGGATTGAGAGGAAGGACTACAGAGATAGAGAGGGGAAGTTAGAGAGGAAGGTGTGATATATAAAGTTGAGAACAGGCCTGTTTTTTTTTTTTACTGTTGTTGTTTTAAAAGAAACAGATGAGGCAAAAAAAGTGATGGAATTTTCATGACATCCATCCATCCATTATCTTTACTGCTTTAGCCGTTCGGGGTTGCGGGGTGCTGGACTGGTGACTGTTCGCCAGTCAATCACAGGTCAATCGTGACAGTGAAGAGCAAGAACCAAACTAACAGCATGTCCTGTGTCCATGTGACGCGAGCAAGCAGCAGCCACAAAATCAGCCTGATTCTATTGTTTCCTGTTTTTGAGTTTTCTTTACTCACTCAACATTAATGCATTCATTTTATCCACATCTGTGATTGAGTTGTGATTTGAGTCAATAGGTCGTCAATGCAAAGCACCACACTTCAGTTTGTCCACCTTCAATACAAAAGCAATGGATGTCATACTGTTTGCAAGGAAAGACTGAAACACTGGGCAAAGAATTAAACATTTAACGGATGCAGTGTAGACAGCCAGCGCTCTATCATGTGCGATGCGACGCGATATCTAAATGCTCACGTTCTGTTAGGACGCGGTGTAACATGCTATCGATGAGGGAGAGACGTCAGAGTGATATAAGGTTTGTGTTAATTGTTTTATCTTTGTGTGAGTGTGGAGTGATGTGACTGACTCAGGACAGGTGTGGGTGTTTATAGACCACAGGTCCTCGTCTGCACACTTGCTTGTAAATACTCATCATGCTGACCCTGGACTAAAGTGTCTGGCATCTGCAAACAATTTGGAATCCCAATCTGGAAGAGAGGCATTCAAGCACTTACACAAGCAACACAAAGGCTGAGTTCACACTGCAAGCCTTGATGTTCAATTCAGATTTTTCTTCGTTTGGCCGTTCACATTGTTTTATAAAAGTGGCCTGTAACAGACTCCTGTGGGAATCCACACATGAAAGTGTCCCAAATCTGATTTGAAAGGACCAGATTTAATGTGACATTTGTTGTTTACATTGTCATTAAAAATATCAGATCTGAGTCACATGAGATTTCTTGTGTTCGTAAAGAATTTGTGAGTTAAACTGTGGAGGTTTTTGCTGCAGCGATGTCAATCATTCTGAATTATGTTGCGCCTTATAGCAGCAGGAAATGGAAAGTGCAGGGCCATCAGTTTTCATGTTCAGGCTGGCGTCCTCAGATGGATGCTGACCTTGTGAAATGAGCGATATACCTTTTAAAACAACTGAATGTGATGGATTGGGCAGTAGCGCTGTTCCCCGACGGTAAACATTCTCAGCATTCAGTCTCTTCTCTTAACATACTGGCCAGACACAGAACAGGGCGAGTCCACTGAACCCCAGATGATGAAAAGAATATCAATAGTAAAAAAAAAAATGTGCATGTAAAAATGTGTTTTTAAAACGGATTACGCTGTATATATAAACCTGTTTGTTTGACTACTCAATATAATTTTTTTCAACACTTTTAGAAAATGATATATTTTTAAGAACATGAAATCAGGTCATCAGTAAAAATAAACAGACATGAACAAAGCCCTCCTCAAAGCTAACTAAGACCCAAACCCTCAAATCCATCTACAGATAGACACAACTGTGTTGTTCTACCTCATGCCCTGCGGAAGCTGGAGTACGCTACGGTGGCTTACCTTTAAAGATATTTTTTGGGGGCATTTTTGCCTGTAGTAGATAGGACCGCTGAAGAGAGACGGGGAATGGAGAGGGAGGAGAAAGTGGGGGATGACAGAGGACTACAGCCTCCGTACATGGGGCACTTGACATAACCACTCGGCCACTGGCGCCCTGTGGCTTAACCTTCTGAAGTGACAAAACAGCCTTTGATAAATACATGATAAAAGTTCATTTTTTATCTTAATCACATCATGATTATGGGTTAGCACTGACTTCCCGAATCCTTTAATTATTAAAATCTCCAGACAAGCCGGCAGGATTGGACAGGATCTGATGTTAACAATGATCTTATTTTATCTCTGCGACTGGAATCCAGAACTGTGTTGTCTTCAGGTACAACATGGTCACTGGACAGCCTGTATTAATATCTGTGGGTATGACTGATTACTGCACTCAAAGTGAGGATTATAATAAATACAGCTCTTAGTTGAATGAGAGGCTGTAAGTGGCTGAGTGCCTGTGTGTACTAGAGAGAGAGAGTACCCAAATGAGCTTGCTTGATGAAAAGCTTGTTGCTGTTCTCAGGTGTTTTTTTGGCCAGTGCAGATCTCAAGCAGGACACTCCCTGAGGTGAAGATGCTGTGTAGGGGTAACGGTGTGCATTTCCTTTTCTCCTTGCATAAACGGATCAACCTCATCCGAAAGAAAAAATGAGTGATATTTAACAGAGCAGTGACAGCACAGATACACATCGCTGTGTGTTTACAAGCCGAGGGGAACAGCGTTAAGAAGTCGTCCATGTATGGTGGCGCAGTGGTTAGAGCGTGCGCCCCATGTATTGAGGTTGTGGTCCTCTAAGCGGGCGGCCCATGTTCAAATCTGAACTGTGGCTCCTTTCCCACATGTCATACAAGTCGTCCATGTATGAACATTTTAAATAAGTGCCTGTACGTAAGTCCTGTACCACAGACTTCAGACCAGGATTTTGTTGGTCAATGGCATAGTCATTTTTTTTCGGCCTCAAAATATGAACTTCTGATCACATCTCATTTTTAGACCAACACAACCAGCAGTGCCGTCGTAGGTGTCAGTTCATTTGGCATTTTCACAGCGTGGGGCTTGGAAAGAAAAGAAGAACTGCAGCGAGGGAAAATGCTTGTTTACCCTTATGCTGTGGGCCACAACGCTGTGTGTTTGGAGAATAGGGCCCTCAACAACGATCAGTGACATCATGGCCCCAAACTTCACCTCACCATACTTTGACTTTACAAAAGCCTGCTGCTTTTTCCATACTACGTCTTATTAATTCACCTATCTTTTCTAACTTCCTGGTAAATACAAAAAAAAAAAACACTGTATATTACTTTTATGTAAAGGGTCTCCACCAGTGCCTTCCCATTAACTCCCCCAGCTCCCAGTGTTTGCTATAAGGTGAAAGTGTAAAATACTATCTGACATTTTATGGAAGAAGAAAGAAGTTCAGGTTATCTATAAAACAATAACGGCAGCTTCATGGCGTTCGAGTCTTCCATCGGGGGGCCCTTGTAACACCTTCACGTGAAATGTACTCTTAAAACACATCATTTTAATATTCCCTGCTTTGATGCTGAATGGCCAGGGAAACTATGTCCTTGAAAATAAATGGGCCGCAGCATTGTCCAGGGGGAACAATGCCTCAGGAGAGTCTGCAGCTGATCCCTGAGATATCACACAGTTGGCACAGGACTACGATTTTGAAGCTTCACAGAGATCATGTCAAAATGGATGCATTATTTATCATGATAAAGGGATTCTTCTGATTCAAGTGCATTCTGCTGTAATGGCCTCCCCAAGGCCAGGCAGGGTGACTACCTGATACCTTCATCCCTCAGCGCACTTTTCCTGGCTGCAGGAGAATGTTTGATCATGAGCCCAAGGAAATGAGGAGGATGCATTATTTAAAGAGGCCTGAAACAAAGTGCTCCCTGTATCCTTCTTCAGGCTCCAATGAATTCTGTCACCCACTGCGGGGTCTTTTTTTGGATCCCTTCCTTCTGCTTCCTGTCTGTTTTCTATCAGTCTATGTCGCTATCTCTTTCGTGCTCCAGCTGCCCATCTTGTGAGCCTCTATCTTCCTGTCCAAACACAAGAAATCAATCAGGCTCATTGAAGGACGGGTGAACACGGATACCCAGAAGCTTCACTCACATGTATTAGCTCTTGTCCTGATCACTAGTGGTTGGATTGAAATGGTATCCATGGGAACATAGAGGTTTTCCATCACCGTGAACTTGGCTGTATTTGCATTTATATGTGTGTGGCTGTTTGATGGAGGATCCACACTCTGCATGAGCTAATCTGCTGCAATAAATCACAGTCATATAGGAGTCATGTAAGGTTGATACAATCAATAGGATGTCTGGATGTTTGCTCGCAGAACAGCCTGTGAGTGTAAACTAGGTCTACAGCTTGCTCTCAGTTTCAAACTCTTACACTACATGGCCAAAAATGTTGACACCTAATAATATACACTGTAAAAAAAAAAAAAAATGTGATTTTGACAGACAAAACTGATTCTTTCTTCAGGGTTTGAGTTTACAGAAAGTCTTTTTGAGCCTGTTTCATAATAGAAAATGAATGGTAGTTCAGCGCTTTCAGCACTTACCGGCATCAGCTGTTGTTGTTTTTTATCGCTGTGCTCACAGCCATCTTAATTGAAAGAAGTTCAAGTTTGCCAAGCTCGTCAATGTCGCTCCTCCGTCACAGAGACCTATCGAAATCAAAAAGGGGCGGGGCTTCTGATATCAGCTTTGTCAACAACACTGGCGGAGGAGTCAAACTCGTCTTTTTGAGGGTACAATTTCTAGGGATGCTGCTGATGCCAGGACATGACTCCTCTACATCGTTTTCATGTTTCCCTTGAAATAAAGACAGATATATCTAAAACACATGATGAACTTTACAGAGGAAAGCAGAAGTTAACTTTCGTAACATAGCAGCAATTAGCGATGAGAAGCACCCTCAAAAGGAGGTTGTGGGTGCTGCTGGCGCAAAGAGCAGTGGACACAGGCCCTCAAGGTGTTTGCTGGTGAATACAGGTTAACAACCTTTGTCTCTTGATAATGGTCTGACCATGGTCTAATTTGCTATATGGCCCCAGGTGTCAGTCATACGAAAAAGAGAACAACATCAGGCATTTGAGTTTTACAATTATTATTTTTTTTAACTATTGGAATGGTTAAGCAAATTGAACAAACCAATGACATCACAATTGAATGGAAATGAGGTGCCCCACTACAATCACAAACACAGTTTAACCAACATGTAGAAAGGCCTGAAAATGAACAGTTAAGGCTGTCATTATTAACGCATAGACTGGGTCAGAAATGTGTGCATACTTTTTACAGTATTTTACTTTATACAAACAATAAATAAAACCCAGCCAATCTAACGGCAAAATACCGTTAGATTGGGGGGGGGGGGTCATTGCATTTAAAGAGACACACACACCAAAACGGAGCGTTCTGAGAGAGCTGGTTTATACAGGGTCACAAACCTCCTCTGGTGCTTGAGTCATGTTATATTTTGACCAAAGCACAGCACAGATGTTTCATTTAGACCACAGGGGACTGTTTGAAAAGGTGGAAAAGGAGTATAATATGTCCTCTTTAACTCAAATAAACTATTTTCAAACTATACATTCACCTATGCATTGGTGCAGCAGTGGATCAGTGGTAGAGTCAATCGTCTCTCGGCTGTAGGGTCGGGTTTTGGTCCTCAGCTCCTCCAGCCACGAGCCAAGACAGCAACAACAGATTGCACCCGCTGCCACGTCAGCTGTGTTTGAATGTGTGTGAATCCGTTAGGGAAAAAAACTAAAATGACTTGGTTCTCTGTGTGACCTTGCTGGACCGGTCTAGTACTGGAGCTCCGGCTCTCTAAGAGCAATTGAATAAGGGAGCTTGGCTGCACTACCCGGTCTCCATTGCTAATGCTTCTTATTTTTGTCATTGAAATTATTTCATGTTACTATTTTGTTGCTGCTGTTGGTGATGATGATGGTGGCAATGATAGTGACGATCAGGATTATTGTTCATTTAGCTACAACATCAAGTAAGTTTTTATTTGCATTTTCTATTTTTATTTTTTTTCTCACTTACATGCACATGTGCCGTGGGTCCAGAAGCAGACCTTCGATCATGCTTTGAGTGTGGGCCTGTGCATGCAAGGGGTAGAGAACGAGCAGGGAGACAGGGAGGCGTGATTGGTTCATCAGATTGGTACCTCGTGGCAGACATTGGTCGAAGTTTTTACAGGCTTACAACTGCTACAGATGACGGATTTTCTTTGTTCCTTTTTCAGAGCACGAGTTATTAATTCCTATCAGAACCTAAAGACAATTTCAACCAAAATCTTAAAAAAGTGTCTCTGGAGAATATTACTAAACCTTCCTTTAACATGTGAAATGTGAGTCTGGGAAACCTGTAAAACATGCACATCCCATTTTCTTGCCTCTAGTCGTTGTAATCGTCTTTCCTGTGTTGTTTTGTTGGAGTACACAAGATACAATCTGCACTGAGAAATTAATTACTTATTGACATCCTTCACACCATGCTGCTATCTATGACAGTTGACTGTGCTGAAACCCTTTGGTTGTGTGTTTACACCACTAAGACAGAATACAAATATGGCAATGCCCTTGTTGTGTCACCAAAAGTCAACAAATAAACGGATCAAGTGTTCCATTAGCGGCAAACATCCAATATTGTCAGAACCGGGCGTTAAATGGAAGTATTTACATTTCACACTGTTTAATCGAGATTTTAGAAGTGATATTTAAAGCTTCATGAGATTCTGCATTCTTCATGTGAAGCGCCTCGGTCATGTGTGTACACAGTGTGTGTACAGAACTGATGTACTTGGAGAAGTGTTTGGTTGTGAGCCAACAGCCAACAGGATATTCTGAAGGTACCATGTGGGGCATTTTTATGACAACCTGGTCACCTGGAAGCAGACAGGAGCTGGAACGGTAACACAGGGACGTTGGACAATGCTGAGTTAATGAGTCAACAGCATTATGTATTAATGTAAGCTGACAATTGGCAGCATCCTGCTTCCCCACCAGGGACCAGGTTTATGGTGTTGAGAGAAGTTAATCTATGTAATGACGTCCTACTTTATGCTGTGCTAAATTATACTTTATCAATATATATTTACTTAAACAGACAACAAAGGTACACAGAAAGATCCCATTGGAGCTGTGTGGACTGCATTAGTGTGTATTGTTGTTCAAACACTTACAGGTGAACTGAGTTACATGAGAACAGATGAGCAATTGAAGATTTCTTTGATTATGTTGAAAACCTCTCTTAAACAGACAACATATCCATGTACTACATGTATATCCCTAAAAGAGGGTAAATATAAGTTTAAACGTTTCCATAACCTTATGGTTTAACTTGTGCCTTTATTATGGGGGGCACTGTAGCACCCCTACATCCTGTGTCCCTGTCCTCCACATCAATCACCTAACCCATTTTTTTGCCTCAAATCTTGTGATCAAACTTTGAAGCCACCACTAAAGAGGATGTCCTGCCGTGGTTCTCTATTTGAAAACTTTAATATCATTGGCTGTATAGTTAAATGGTCAAAGTCTCAGTGTTGACTCAGTGTTGGTTTTTGGAGTCCATCCAAGGCCTTGCAAAACCTAAGATCGGCTACGCCCTTGATTATGTATCATTTGTATCCAAAAGATCACAAAATAGGTGAAGGAAAATGACTTTAAACTGTTAAATATGAAGAATCACTCTTTGTTCTTTTATTATCATTCCCAATTTTGCAAAAATGTAATAAAAACATTTATTTTTATTTTTTTAAACTTTGTTGGTTAATATACACTAAAGTCCTTTTATTATATCTAGCAATTTGTTACACATTTTCTGTACACAAGTTTTAAGATTTCTCATTTCTCTACAAACATGATTAGAATAAAAGGGACATACAGTATGTCTGAGATTATAGTGCTAAGTAGCTTTCATGACGAAGTGATGTACGATGTTGACAGACAAGTGTGATTATATTAACATGCTGGTGTTAAAACGTCTGACTGCACTTGGAACAAGGCGCTCCTTCTCACCTGCTTGTTGTAGCAGCGTGTTGCTGAAGGAAATTCATAAGACGCCGACATGTAGGAGGTTAGGAGCTGCAGCAAGAGAGTCTTAAAAAAAGGCTGATGTGGCATGATTGCCTCCTATATTTTGTGTTCCTCTGTTCTCCTCCCATCTCCTTGTGAGAAGATTATCAGTTAAGAAAATCAGTAAACTCTGTTCTTGCCAAAACCCGTTCCAATTTGTGAACTCGGCCATTGCCAAAATCAATGGAGTTTTCCAGTCTTGTAGAGTATTCCCACCCTCACTGCTGCTCACCCCGCCTGCATGTCTCATTCTCATGCCTTATTTATGGGTGAGTCACAGTCTGAGCATCCAAGGTTTTAATAAATTAGTATGGATGTCTAATTAGCGAATGCTGAGTGTACTGTACAGCACTATCTGCACTCCTGACCCAATATAACATCGCCCGTGTCACTGAGGTGAAAGCAGGGAAAGTGAGGATATCAGATTCTTTTCCTTCTGTTTTAACTAAAGTCACTTTCCACTAACCCAATATCCATCAGACATTAGCAATACAGTCAGGCTACAATAACCAGACTGAGGTTGTAACAACATGGCTATAGTTAGACTTTACTTTTTTGTGTACTGTAACTGCTAACATGAGAAGGCAGCTTATTTAAAAGTTACCATGTTTTGAGTTTTTTTTTTCTGCATTGGATAACCCTTTTTACATTGCCAGTTTAAGGCGGGATATTTACGCTCCTGTTGTGCCTTGACTGCAATATGTAAGTCACTGAGGCAGAATCCACAAAATGGCAAATCCACATTTGGAGGTAGTATCAGAGGTGTAACAAGAAGTGGCAACTTATGATGTTCACAGAAACACTGTGTGTTTATGTGCATGTCTTTGGTTGTATTTGGAGCTCCTCCTCGTTTGTTTACACCAGGGTTTGCCAACCTTCTTCTGGGAACCCCTGTAATAGTATCTAACAAAAGCTTGGACCCCCAAAGACCCAATCAAACCACAATATGTGGCCAACAGAAATCTTAAAGGTTTCATTGATGAAATCCCAACAGAATGTGTCCACACACACTTCTACCAAAAGATCTTTGTGTGAACTATTCAGTAAGTGTCCTATCATGATTTGAGTATGTGCAAATTGTATTTTGATAACCTCAGAGCAGACAAAGCCACGGACCCCCAATGGAGCTTTTGCGCCGCCCCTGGGGGGTCCAGGACCCCAGGTTGGGAACCAGTGATTTAAACACATGTCTGCATTATGGGGCTTTTGGAGATTTGCAATGTGCAAAGGGCTCTCCACTGTGAGCATCTAGGGAAAAGGCGCCAATAAAATGGCTGGGCAAATGTTTATCTTCTGACATCACTTCCCTGAAGACTACAGCATGTCCGCCAGGCGCTTTCCAACTTTCCCTGTATGCCATTTATCGTAAGCACAATTCACTTAAATACAAATACTAAGATACAATTCCGAGATATTAATTCTATGACGTCCCACGTAATTTTCTTGCCCATATTTAACCAAATTGAATGCAAAAAAGAATAGGTGCAGCTTTAAAGTAAAGATGGCTCTTAATAATCAATCAAAGAATCACCAAATCCAGTAAAGTTTAGTTTTTCTTCTGGGACTATGTGGTAATACATATCCTCTGTGTCCTCATAAAAGTTTTGAAATTTCCCTTTCCTTCACTGACACTGCAATGGCCTCAGCCTTATGTAGCCTAAAAGTTCTAAATAAGTTTACACACTCTTTGAAGGTGAAAGTGAGTCCAACCTGTACCTTTGAAGGGCAAGAACAGTAGGCTCCCATGGGCAGGAAAGTTCAGGGTTTGTTTTAGTGCTTTTAACTGTGGCAATACAGTAGAAGAACCTTCCCTGCTTCTTTTCAAGCTAGAGGGATGGAAAAATGCATGTGAACAAATGCACTCTCAAACAGACACTATTTCTTTCACACACACTCAGGACATCAGGGGCCCAAGAGAGGCAACGATGATTGATGGAGTTTTGGCAAATCGGGGAGAAGACAAACGACGTCTGAGTGGAACACAGCCTCATGTATAGCCCCTTTAACCTCGTTAAAGTCAAAACTATCCGGCAAAGTGGGCGTGAAAGACAGATGGAGGCCATGACAGAGGCAGATGGAGGAGACGTAAAGTAATTGCGACATTTAGAGAGATTAAGGAAAGAAAAAAGGACGTTTGGCAGAAAGCCTTGAACCTGAACCTAGAGAAATACATGTTGCAAAACAAATATTGAAAACCAAGAAGGATTGCTCACAGGGTTATAACTGGATAATTAATAAGGCTGAATATTTTGAGCATCCATTAGAGCATTCGATTAAATGTTTTGTACTGATGGTTCTCACAGAGTAATTGTGCTGTGAGACTTGTTCTGAGAAAACAAGGACTTCAATTAGTACGCCATGACTACAAATGCAAATAGAAGGGTTTCCAGGGACAGGAGTAAATTGCTTATATGGTTACACATGCTTTGTGTCCCACTAGAAAACACATGTACACACACACACACACACACACACACACACACACACACACACACAGACACAAACAAATCAGAAATCCCAAATGCGCTCAGGCTAATCTGAAATCCCATCATTAGACCGTTTGCATGATATCAAGACAAGAAACAACAACATAAACTCATGTCCCCGAGGGCGGTAAACTGTTCCCCTCATTCAGACATTTTTTTCTAATAGTTTATTATTAGAAATAGGAAAAGGTTATTCAATATTTTAATTAGTTACCAGTAAAACAAAAAAAATAAAGGAGGTCACTTTGATACGTCTGTCTTGACGCGACAGAAAGAGTCCACAAAACTGCTCGAAGTTAACATTCACCTTCTTCTTGTAGTTCTCCTGTGATGTGTGTACAGCTGCTCATGGCTGCGCTCTTGTCAAGAAACGGATCCAGTGGGGCAGGGAGCGCCGTCCGACGGAGAAAAACTGTAGCGCTGACTGACCGATTGGGGGTCAGGGTTACACTCAATACATTCAGGCCCAAGCAATAGTCCCAAAAACTATTCTGCCTTTGGTGCCTTTGACTCTAGTGGGCCATGGTTGTAATTAAACTAATCTAAGATTGTCCTTGTGGATTTCCGTGACATCTATCCTTTCTGATTATTTTAATGTGAACTGTAAAGGCTGTATCTTTTAGTCCAAAATCAAGATGTTTTTTTTTTTTACTCCAACATTTTGATGACATCAGCTCTGTAGTTGTGTTTGAGTGAAGGAGCCATCAATCGCTCTCAGCAGCAGCTTATTTCTCTTCTAATAAACTTGATTTAACTGGAGTCACCACATTAAGATGAAAGTCATTTTTTATAGTAAGCCACTGCCAGAAGTCCCATTCATAGCTCTTACTGCGATAAACAATTACAGACAGGCATTGAAGTGCCAAAGACCTAACGGTGGGTGGTTATGAACATGCCCACAAATTAGTATCTCCACAGTCTAAGTTTTTAAATCTGTCACATTTGAGTTGGCAAAATGTAAGACCTTTATCTGTTATTATACTTTGCAGGTTCCCGTTTTCCAGTGCTTTTTTAAACAGCAGTAAGATGCAGGACAGGAGAATGACTTTGAACAGACTTTTAGCCATAAGTGAGAGGGCATTTCATGGAGTACTTCTCCATTCCTTCCCCCTGCTGAGCCAGCAGGACCCTTCAAAGTTCAAGTCCTCTGGAGATTAAAAGTCTTTATGGGGGCCTGATTACAGCAATAACTGCCTGACACTGTGGATTACTCTTTATAGGACTCAGCCCGTCAGCATTAGAATATTTGCATGCAGGTTTTCACTAATCTGTTGATGCACAGCATGCTGCATCTCAATTACAGCCGTGCAGATGCTACATTAGAACTTAATATTTTATGTTACGAACCCAGGCGTTGCAAAATCTCATATACATGCTGCCAGTCTTCATCCTTCCCAGGTAAATCGATTATCCACTGGAATCAAGTTAGGATTCAAAGCTGTTAGGCAAGATGGCAACAAATGAGAGAGGAGGACCAATCGTATTGAAACTCAAACATAAAGGAGAGAACGGTCAGGGAGAGGCTGATAGTAGACCGATGCAGGGATGATTACAAGCATACCAAATCAGACAAAGATGGGAGCAGTTTGCTTACTGGAAACATTTCCACAATTTGGTAAAAAAAAAAAATGTATTTAAACATGGAACCAAAGACATGTCAAAAAGAAAAAAAACACAGATGCTTGTCCCACATTTAGGCACCCCATGCGTGAACTGAGTTTGTCAAGTTGCCAGTTTCTGGTTGTAGAACACCTTGCATGTTTGCTGTTTATCAGAAAATCAGTTCATAGCAAAGTCACCAGGTTAAATCAGATACAAACTGTCAGCTGCTCTAAATGACAGATCTTTGGATCAACGAAAGAGGGGATGATCTAATCTTAGAGAACATGGCTTCATGACATTAGCCAATGAGTGTGCTATTTCATTTGCTTTTGTAAAACTACTATTTAAACTTTGTCGCTCCTCCCTGGCTCAAAAGACAGTTGATAGTGCTGGTAGTGATAGCAAGAGAATTTCTGAGAATTTCTCCATGGGGGTGAAAAAAGGTATGGTAACCAATCGTAACCAATTGTATCCTCCCCGGCGTAACTACATCGATGTGCAAGTTGAACAAAGGAGGTAACAACAGGATTTACAGTCACGTCTCTACAAGGAGTCCAGAGCAATGAGGCCAGCTGACTGGAGTTGGCAACAGTGAATTCAATTAACAAAAATATTGTTAACAAGACCAAATTGAACGTAAATTAAATGTTCAATTAATAATTTTCAAAATTAACATCCATGTTAAAAATTAATGAAAAAATCAACATTGCTAATTAACGGATTAAAGGATGTTTGCCGAGTCCTGATCATTTGCACAGTCAGAAACTAACAGCTTATCAAAATGGAGATCCTGAGTGGGGTGCATGTTGGACCCCTGAGGCATCTCTAAGACCTTAGGTCTTTCTTTTTCCTACTTAAAAGGATTAACACCTCCTCTCCTGACTAATGCTTTGGGCTGATTATATGGATTAAAACACACATACAGATGTGAAGACAGTTAGGGTTACTGTATAAATTATTAGTTTGTTTTATTTATGTATAGTGTGACAAAAAAATGAAATACCTAAAACAAATGTGTGAAAGAAAAGTAATGCAAATGTATCCACTCAGGGCACCTGGGTCACTGAATGGTTTCATGAATATGAAAATGGTATGACTCATATGCTATGACCTTTAATGTCAGCACATGTAAAAGAGTATAATGAGGGAATATTTCTGGTGGTGTTTATCTCTCCTGCATGAATTCCACAGATAGTTTGATGATTACCAAGCATGCGTCAACCACAGTGTTGACAAATGAAACCAAGGCGGAAGTGTCCTTGACTGTCCACTTGAGACTGGTTCCAAAAGACCCAGAGGTCCTATACAGTGCCCTTCATCAGCACCCACTGTACAGGGCGTAATTTGTTTTATCGCTCATCTGTTTTGGTTTTATCAATCAATCAATCATTATTGGTATAGCGCCAATTCATAACGAGTGTTATCTCGAGACGCTTTACCAAAGAGCATATGGGATAAGATGCAGGAAGGATTTCTCCTTTGTGTTCCTTGCTTTCCTGTTGTCTACACTTCCTGGTGGAGGCTGGGCGTCAGCTCCAGCTCTTTGCCTGTCACTAGGTTGACTGACAGTTAGTTTGAAAAAGCATTTCTAATATGGTGACCGGCAATGATGGGCTTCAAAAGTCGACTTTAGAAACCAATGTATATACAGTCTGTGCTCCCGAGCAAACTCTATCTGCTGAGGAGGCCCTTTAATTACAGTCCCATGCGCCGGAACAAGTAAAGATGAGTACATAAAGTATCTCAGTTTCATCTGCTGTTTCCAAGGCCTTAAAATGAAGAGCCACGCTCAAGAAATGAATTACACTTGCTTTACATTTTCAACCAGTTGCAACTATGGATTCCCTCTGAGCCCCCAGACTTCAAACAAATCAATTTACTGATGGTCGATATCATTTTCTGTACCATATAGCACAAGAAATGGGAGTGTGCACTGAGCCGTGCTAAAAAAAAAACATGCCTTGTAGACAATTTCATATGACGCTTAGAGATGTACCCTCATTTTTATAGTGACCTTTTGTCTTTAAAAAACTCTCAAAAGTGTGGTCTAATCTTCAGTTATTTAGTTTTGAATAAGCTGGCTATAGATAAGTGAAATGCCAGACGTAGTTTTACCTATATGTCCTCACAGTCTTGGAATCAGAGTAAAGGCTGATAGAGACAGCGGTTAGAATGATCTCATGGTGTGCAAATGAATCCTGTGAACTCCAGTAGTCTACAGCCAATTATGTCCATGCAACTTAGATTGGTAAAGCATACTTTGTACTGTGTTACAGGAAGTGTCAAAGGCAATCTCTTCCCCATGTATTTCATGAGGTCATGCACAGTGCCACTGCATTGATCTGGTGGCACGCTGTAGCTGCTTCCTGTCAGAGTGGTTTCTTTTCCCTCTGTTGTCACATGTTGTCACACGACTTAAGACAGCGGAGGCCTTTCAAAAGCCAGAAGCAGATTGTTTGCAGAACTTAACTCGGAGTCTCACAGGCATAGAGGCAGCCATCATCTGCGCAGTCAGCCACTTCAAAGATGCTGAGTTCAATGACAGCAGGGTTTATCTTTTATTAACGAGGTGTGTGTATGTTATATCACTGCCTTTCTTCTCAGGGAGTTATGCTGCATACCAATGTCTACAGGTTTGTAATTTAGTTGCTATAGGAAAGTTTTGTACTGTGGCTCAGTTGGTAGAGTCGTCATCTCTCAACCAGGAGGATGGGGGTTTGATCCCCAGCTCCTGCAGCCACATGTCCGATGTGTCCTTGGGTAAGACCCTTAACCCCAATTTGCTTCAGCTGCTTCGTCTGCTTGTGTATGAATTGGATTAGTTACTTCTGATGGTCACTTTACGTAGCAACCTCTGTCATCAGTGTGTGAATGTGTAGGTGTGACATTCAGTGTAAAATCACGTTGAGTAGTCTGAAGACTTGAAAGGCACTATACAAGCTCAAGTCCATTTACCATTTACTCGTACCTTCATGATCACTGGGAATAGAAAAGGAAATAAAAAGAATAAATCAGGGTCACACTTAACTTTGATTTCTTATGAACATTTAACTTAAACCTCCTATGAGGGGATTCTAGCTGGTTTTGAAACAAACTGAAATAATTATTCATGCCTTTTTAAGACCTTCAAAAGCGACCAAGACCATCAGAGACAAGACTGATACATGTTGTGTAGTTTTTTACCTGTAACTACTGCCAAAGGGTTTGCTTCAGACAAAGTGATCCACTCACCATGCCTAAAACATCCTTCTTTCTTTACATTTACTAAAGCAAAGATTCATAGAGTGATCACTATGACTGGTTAAAGGTTTCATTTCTCATTAGCAAACACTATTTACACTTGTATAGAACAGGATTAGCTAAAACATAAGATGTAACACACTTTGTCAACAGGCTGTGACATAATCAACACAAGTTCCTCAAAGGAGATTTAAATGTAACTGCAGTTAATATATATAAAATATTTTAAATAGGGCTGTCAAAAGTTTAAGAAATTGTAATCCAGATTAATCGCTTAATTGCAATAGTTTTATCGTTTTAATCACATTTCTTAGCGCACGTTTGAAATTTCATATTTTGCATTTCAAAACATTTTTGTTATGCTTTTACTCTGAAATGTTGTGCTGTGTTAAGCTTAGGATACTTCCTGTATTGATACAAACCTGCTTTTATTTTGAAAGAAAATAACCAACCTTCAGTAGATCGAAGCTTAAGACATTAACTTAAGCACGGAAAAAGGTTGGAGCCAATCCCAGCTGTCATTGGGCGAGAAGTGGTGTACACCCTGGGTTTAGGTCCGATCTGTGGCTCCTTTCTCGCATGTCATTCCCCACTCTCTCTCTGTCCCTAATTTCTAGCCACTGTCCTGTCTCTCCAATAAAGGTTCAAAAGGCCCAAAAATAAATCTTTAAAAAAAAATATATATATAGGGAAGTAAACATCCCACAGTTAGCAGTAATGCCCCGCTACAGCTCTAGTTCAGATAGACTGCTTCTGCTTCAGCATTAAACAAACTCATGAGCAGTTTACATTACTTATAGATGGCAAGTTTTGGATCCTATATCATGTCTAGCAAAGTATCTGTGTATTATGCTGAAGCAGAAGTTAGCAGCCTCTTGCTTTGTCAGATATTTTAGTGCTCTGTTTGGCTGTACATCCTACGGGCTTTTTTTGAAGCTTCCACTGAGTAATGACTTTCCTACTCTACGGGCTCTATGGTGTCTGGACAAATGTTATCAGTGAGGAGAGTATTACATCTTGACAGTCAAACAAGAGCCGGGTCATCTGTAGACAGACCTTAATTAGGGATGCACCTCCGCGATCACACCATGGCATGTAGGCTACGTACACCACATACTCCGCTGTGCCAACATAATTAATTTGAAATGCCACAAGTTCACCTGGAAAGAACACTGTCTATTCATGTTCCTTGAGCTTGCATAGTTGGCGTGCAATTTTCCAATTATACATAAAAAGCCTTTACAACGGAAGAATGGTTGGCATGCACGGATCTTCTTTTGTTATAACAAATAATTACAACAATTATTGGCTTAATGACCTAAAAGAAGAAAATGACAGAAACCGTGCAGCTAAGAGGAGAAACTCCCGCAGAGATAAACGACACGAACAGGGAGTGTGTAATAACACATTTTCCTTTCTCTACAATCAAGATGCAGGGCAGGAAGCATTCATGAAAGGAGTCGATATTGCATAGCACAAATCAAGAGAACCAAAATGCTTCAGGGCTCTTGTGAGAAGTGGCTTAACATTACAATGATTACAACCTGTTGGACTGATGATGAAAGGAGCTGTAAACAAGAGGATGCCATTACCTGCGAGGCTTTGCAGCTACACATGTAACTGAAATTGATCACAGACATTGTTGCTAAGAAAAGGGGGGGAGGGGGTCACAGGATGAGCTTTTTGATTACTGACTGGTGCTCAGGCGAAGCCCCCAGGAATAAGGATCATGAACTTCTTTTTTTTGTTTGTTCATTCCAGTAAAGCCAGTAGAGAGGCAGAGCTTAGTCCTCTGCAGTGGCAAGGACTTTCTACTCATATGAATCATTTTCAGTGCTGTGGATATAGGACTGAATCTCCAGCAGGTTTCACACGAAACTAGACAGTGAAAACATCTAACTTTAGTGTTGTCAAGATTCTATACAAAGCTTAAATACAAACACAACTCTCCATTTTTCCCCTTCCATTTTTCAGGATTAACTCAAACTATTTCTTAAAGCCTTAAATGGATTTATTCCTCCAAACTTCTAATACTACTTTGTTTCAACCCATCATTTTTGCACTTCTTTGAATAGTTTTCCTTGCTTATTCCACCAAGGGGCCAGTCGTCCCTCAACCGAAAGGTTTGGGGTTCAAAACCCCATCTCCCCCAGTCACAATAGGAAGTGTCCTTGGGCAAGACACTGAACCCCAAATTGCTCCAGTTGCATAGCCAGCGGCATGTGAATGTTTTCAAATAGTACCTCTGCACACATCACATACCCATTTGGGAATCTGATCTGGGCAGGTTTAAAAAGCCATATATTCCTGTCTATAAAAACATTTAAATAGTGTCAAAAAGAAAGGATAGGCACTGGACTAAAGTTTGTCTCCACTGGTATTTTAAGAGCCTGCTGTTTCTATATTCTTGTTTTTTTTTTCTGGACATTATTTAACAATTTTCATTGTTCTATATTTAAAGGTGCATGGGGTTTTGTTAGAGAAATGTGGAAGTTGGAGAAGTGTACAGATTATGTGGTATATATTCATAACTCTATACACAAAGAGGAAAATTTGGTTTAACATGTAACATTGTTTGAAGATAAAATGTTATGCAGGAAGTTATGGTGAGGGGCCCGCTACAGTGAAACAGTAACTCTCCTGGTAGTTTTTAGCTCAAAACAGTGTTCCAGGGACTCATTTTTTAATTTGAATAAAGTTTGTATATTTTTGATCAGAAAATATAGCACAGAATTGTTTCAATTCTCCAGCTTTCAAATTTCACTACTAAACCTACATAGTGTGCACCTTTAATGACAATGATGCAGCATGTGTGAAGAGCCCAAGAGATGAAAAATAAATGACACCCGTTTCTTAATACTGATGTAGCTTTGGTTGTCAAAACAAAACCAATATTTTTACTGCTTCTGACTGGGAGAAAAAAAAATGTGTGGGGTTAAAAGCATTATAAACTGTTTTATAACATCGACTAATGGAAAAAGTACAAAGTCAGCTCGTCAACTTTGTTCCATAACAGATAACTCTGCACCACAGGCAGCAGCACAAACAGATATAAAGGCCTGCCAGACATTGTATAGAATACAACCTGACCATGAACACTGGAATAATGGCAGAACTGCCTTGGTTATTTTTAACATCAACACAGAAATGTTAAAGTATCCTATCTGTAAAAAAACAAAAGCGGAGAGATGAGAATCACATAACTCTAAGAACATAATGAAAGCACTTCACTTCAGCTGAAATGTTGTTTAGTGCGCAACACGCCTACACGGTTCAAAGATAGTTCTTCAAGGACTCTTCACTTATTCAACTCAGAATCCATTTCTCAATGAAGCCGGTGCAAAAATAATTGTTGTTTAATTCACCAAACAAGAGAAGCTCAATCAGAGCCAAATGAGAGGCTTGAAATTGTAACAATAAACTCCACTAATTACTCAGGGGAATGGGCTATTGTTTAATCATTGTGAATATGAAAGGGATTTTCAACACATTAAATGAACAATTTCACAGTTATCTTCTCAATTACCACAGACAAAGCAAAACATAGTGACAGCTCCCCTAATGCTTGTCTTCCCTTCCATGCTGCTTGTGTCACAAATACTGCAGCACAGAGCGCAGAAACCCGAGCTCAATCAGCAATCCTTGTCTGCAACTCTGAACATTATAATTGGGTCAACAGGAACAAAAACTCTGAGAAAAAAATAATGGGACAGCAGATTTTGATCAAGATCATTTACAAGCTTGTTAGCGTTGCTGTTCAGTCGTGATAAAGAGAGGAAGATCACATGGGAATGAAGCCCATGTTGCTCGGAAAGGAGAACAAGCTGTCTGAAGTGCTGAGCTGCGCTGGCAGGCCTCCTCCAGCCGTGTTTGCCTTGGGTCGAGTGAAATGTGACACGTGGATATAAAGATATCCGTGCTATATTCTTCCACCTTGACACGAATAGCCAAGGGGAAAGCCATGAAATGAAGACACACGCAGAGGAAGGAGTGAATGAGGGAGAGGGGATCAAAGAGAGCCAATAAACCTCGCCTGTAATCTTTCCAGTGTGGAATCAGAAATCTGAAGAACAGTTGTTCAACAGGTGTGGACTTCCAGACGAGAAGAACGGTTAATGTAAAAGACAAGACTGGTTACATGTGGCAAACTAAGAGGGGGGGGAGCTTTCCTGTGTTTCCACATTCATGCAACCGTTGACTGGCAGGTTAAGTGGTATGATGATATCAAGCAGAACATTTTAGTAATTTGGAAAGCAACAAGACAAATACAAAGGCAGAGTAGTTAGGGAAGACAGTTTGGAAGTGCTCAGCTGTGGATCTTCCCTGAGTGTAACCAAGGTTGTCAAGAGGTCAAGAGCTTCAATTTGATTTTCTATCCAAGACTTTAAAGGGAAGGGATCATCTGAACGTTAGCCCTTCACCGCTTACTAAGTAAGCCAGGAAAAGTCCAGAAAAAGTAAGTGTGAGAAGAGATGCCAGTCCACCAGAGGACTAGGTTGAGGTGTGAGCGTGGGGGGTCGGGATGGGGCCACATACCATGCGTTTTAAACTTCTCAAGATACTTTACAAAAGAGCAGGTAAAAGAGCTTACTCAGTGCTATATAACAAAGACCCAGCGTCAATCCATCATGAGCGCTTTAGCAAAATTTTATCAGGAGTTACAGTGGCAAGAAGAAACGTCCTTTTAAGAGGAAGGTTCGTCCTTGTGCTTAAGCACGGTACGGGACAACTTTGCCTCGTGTGAGTGCACCCTTAGAGGCCGTATTCCACGAGCAGGGGGGTGGAAGTTTAAAGGGATGGAGTGGGACTTGGAAAGTGTCTTAGAGAGGAGGGTTAGAGAGGCAAAACATAAACAAACATACAAAGACATTACACTTACATACACACAGGAAAGAAAAAGTGACAAGAACAAGAACCAGGCTGTGGAATGAAAAAGGGTTTTTTGTCACTCTTGTATTGTTAACTTCATTTTGGAGATATTAAAGTTGATAAGACATTTCATTTGATCGTGGCTGTCACTTAGGTTGTCACTGGAATAGTCAGTAACTTGAAACATGTTGAAGGTGTGCCAGCGCGTGCACGTAGCGTCTGGACCAGTGGCTTCTCTGGGAACTTAGCTTAAGCAGCCAAACTGGCAACTTTAAATAAACAAAGGTTTTTATACTGCTCTGTTCTACATTTATATAAACTAGCATAAGCCGTTTGGACATGTGCACTGCTGAAAATATCTAGATAATTTCAGGAGGACTGCTCCAGAGATTCTCCTGACCTGGCTGTTTACATATGCTCCTCACAGCGGGGGACTATTCCTGTCAGTACTTGTAGTTTGGAGGAATCACAATGTCAACAAAAGAGCACCAACATACTGATGAACAGAAAACATAATGCAGCCGTTTAATTACGTTCACAGAGATCACAGCGGCCGTGGGCAGACAGTCAATGCACTGACCTCAGTCACAGTATATAAACGTCACTCACCCCCTCCCATTGGCTCGTGCAATTCTCCGGAGAATATCCTGCTGCGGTCTCACATCAGCTCACTTGGACTTGCTGCGGAAAAAAATACTCGGGGTCTGGCAGGAGAAACTCCAGGTGAAGTCAGAGCGACAAAATGTGACTGTTTTTCAGGAGTTTTCTGCATACTAGAATGGTCAAGAACAGTTCTGTAGGGTTCCTCATCAACACAACTTGAGGAATTGTCCAGGGTTACGGTACAATGACTGAACCATTTCAATCAGGAGAGACTAGAGTAAGAGTTTACAATCATTTATTTAACAGTTTAGGAAAAGATAAATGTGCAATGTTTTTGGCAATTAGACTGTCATGATGACTTCATGCACTGAGAGGGGTAATGAGGTCTACAGCAGGATAGGAGTGGAGTCTAGACACTGGTGGTGGTGGTGATAGAAGAATGCAGGATGTGATGAGGAGTGGGTTTCTGAGTCTGTATTAGTGATGTGTAGTTCGTGAACGATTCGTTCAAAACGAACGAATCATCTGGGTGAACGAACTGAACTGAATCACTTACTGAAAAGAGTCGTTCATTTCTCAACTTCAGTTGCGCTCTCCTCTCTCCCGTCTCGTGTCTCTCTCTCCAGACCGTAAGAGTCACTCAAAGCCCGCCCTCCCTCTCCCTTTCATGTCCGTGATACGTACTGACTGAACCAACAGGACGGAGTCGGTCGGGAGCTCTGTGTCACTAAAGCCCGCCCCTACTTCTCCCTCTCATGTCTCCAAAATTGAGGAAGTAGCAAATATATTATTTAACATTTAGGTGTCGCGAAAATGTATGTGCTTTTTATATCTGCTGTCAGTTTGCAAACGGCTTTTATATCCAACTCAATTTCACTCAGCTGACTGTTTTAACATCCACTAACGATCGTGTTTCAGTCAGTACAGTGTGTGTGTGTGTGTGTGTGTGTGTGTGTGTGTGTGTGTGTGTGTGTGTCTGTGTGTGTGTGTGTGTGTGTGTGTGTGTGTGACTGAGGCTGGTGACTTGCAGTCTCGCTCGTTCACGTTCAGTCAGTGTTTCGTTCACTGAACGAACTGAGAGGAAGAGAGTGACTCGGAGGCGGAGCTCCCGTTCAGTTCGTTCAGTGAACGAACTGAACGAGAACTCCGACACTCCTGACTGAGAGGAAGAGCCTCCGAGTCACTCTCTTCCTCTTCTTGTACTGAACGTACTGAACAGAACGGTCGGGGAAAATAAATGTGATTGTTTTAGCAGCTTTCAGTTTGCAAACTGTAACTTTATCCAACTAAATTCTCAGCTCATTGGTTTATTATTCACCACCGGCTGTTCTCAGTACGATCGCGAGCAGAACTAAACGTCCGGCCGTGTTTCAGCTTATTAAATTCTGATTCACAGACAGAGCTGCGGAGAAGTACTGAACGATTCGGTGAACAAATATTTTGAACAAATCACTTTACTGAACTGATTCTACTGATTCAGTACACTGAAAAGAACTGCTTTTCCCATCACTATGTCTGTATCTTAACTCTGCTGAGCTTGATTGGAGGTGACCGGGGCGGAGGAGGGTCGTAGTGATCGCACTGAAATGACAAACTGACTGCAGAAGAGAGAGAACAGATTTAAAGATTTGACAGCAGCAGGAGGATTGGTTGAGAGAGGTTTTGGCGGAGTCTGGTTTGATAATTAGTTAAAGAGTAAGCACCCCAAATCAGCTGATCACCAGAGCAGGAAGATGTTGGAAGTGGTAGAGAGGGAGTGGCTAAGTTTAAGGAAGAAAACTGAATGAATGTGTGAGAGAATCGAACCAGTCTTCCTACTTGAACTTACGCTGAGTTTCATAATGATAATGCACAGACATACAGTATCTGATCTGATTTTTTTCTCTTCTTGAAATAAGGAACGGGATCAAAGGGTGCACTTGCTGTGACGTCAAGGGTTTGGCTTTGACGTATCCCCGGAGCGAACAACTCTCAGCTCTGTCCCATCTCCCTGTGATGATGGCATCATTACGATTTTCTCCCTATCCTACTTTAAAAGGCTTTTCCAGGGACCCTGTCTCACCTCTCTTTGTTCGCTCTACAAGAAACCCTGAGCAGTGCTGTGGCAGCCTGTGAGAGCATCCAGGAGGGTGTAGACATATGGAAAGGTTCCTCTGATCTTCACTGCTGGTACAGGAGCTGATGGTGCTGGTGGGAGAGACAGAGATGAGTGCATTATAATGTCACTCTAGAGAGAGACAGGAAGGAAGAAAAAAAAACAGCACATGCACTTAAACAGGAAACAAACAAAAATGACAAAGACAGCTCCCAGTGCAGCACAACAATGTTAACAGTTCAAAAGCTTCTACTCATAATCACACAACAGCTGGAAATTTTGGTATAAAGATTATTTTTTATATGGTTAAAACAATAAAAATGTGATTTTTCTTAAGCTACCATTTATTAATCTCTATTTTAATCTTGGTCATATCAGGCCTGAAAACAAGGCTCTTTGTTGTAGGGTTTTTTTTTTTTTCAATATGTAGCTGCTACTCTCAGGCTTTCCTTGACTACCCCTATGTTAATTACACAGCTACTGGTGCAGGTTGTGCAGTGGTTAGCTGAGGAGGGGATTGTCGCCTCACAGTAAGAGGGGACCCTGGTTGATATCCTCGTCTGGACAGCTGCCTTGCATAGTACGAGAGTCAGTTCCCCCTGGTACTCCGGATTCCTCACAAAGTTCATAGACATGCTTAAGTGGTTAATTGGTGACTCCAAATTGCCCGCAGATGTGAATGTGAGGGTAAATGGTTGTTTTGTCTCTCTAAGTTGGCCCTGTGATTGACTGGCTACCAGTCCGGCTCAAGTCCCCTGAAGAGCCTTAAACAGGATAAGTGTTTAGAAAAATTGGCAAGTTCACTAAATGACATTTCACTGTGGTGACATTTGAGTGACTTATTAATTGATTGTTAATGGATAAGAAGTTAATCTGCAAATTGCTGTGGAGAAATATAAAAAAAGAAAATCTTCAATTTCAATCAACATAAATCTTCTGCAACAAAAATGTTGATATAGCTCCCCTTCACACCAGTGTGAACATTTTAATTCCATACTGTGGTTAGAATGCTGGATTCATCTGAACTGTTATGTAGAAAATAACTTTCTTAAATGTAATGATACCAACAATGTATAAACCTTACAATCTATCATTGTTTGCCTGAAACAAAATATATTGCTTATTCTAACTTTTAATGTTAAAATTACACTTTTCCCTGCAAGTATAAGCCAATATTATGATTCAATAAAGTCTGTCACCACTTTTTTACTATAGTAGTATTCATGCAGAATAAGATACATTTGGGAAATTGTCCCATTAAAACACACGCAATTTAAACAGCAGCAAATGTGTGCACAAACATAACATCAACAAACTGTCATTATTAGTGGTCTGTGCCTGCTGGTGTAATTGCATGTGGGAATGAGGACCCAAAGGGCTGCAAAGCTAAGATAAGAAGCAGCCAGTGTGCAGTGTGTTAAGCCAGGCAGGATAAGCCAGGTCTGTATGTCCTGCCAGAGAGGGAGCAAGCAAGAAGCAGGAGCTGTAACAGCTTAAAAACCAGCAAACTCTGCATGTAACTCTCCTTTTACCCTGACGTTCAGCAAATATCCAACCCATGCCCGGACGCTGCACAATCAACAAATATTTGTCTTGCTGCATCTGGAAAGGTAATTTTAACATGGAAGTGGACACAACTGTTCCAAAATTTAAATTGGCCTCATGCCAGGTTGAATGTGGTCAAGGGTGTGTGCAGGACATTACAATAACAACTCTGATAATAATAATAATACTACTACTACTAATAATAATAATAATAATAATAACCTTGTGAATCTTTTCCCTGGCACTGCCATGGAAGAGATTTATACCCCTGCACCACTAATGGGCTTTACTTTGAAGTCACTGATTCCGCAGGAGCTAAATGCTCTTTCCAACACTTCAAATATTGTAAAAAAAAAAAAATAAAAAAAAAAGAGTAAGAATTCTGCATGCAGCAGGCAAGAATACCTAAGGTTGCATCTTTTTAGACCTCGCTGAATAATTTACGACTGTGGGGTTACAGGAAATGGCAGAAGCAACCACTCACAGTCAATGAACCCTTACTTCCTCAGCATATTGAGATCTACTCATGGTCTCTGATGAGCTTTTGATGATGGAGCCTTGGCAAAGAGGGGCAAATACACACCTCTCCGTCTGACTGCTTCTGCCAAGTGGGCTGTTAGAGGGTTTTGCCGCCACTGAGCAAGCACAGAAGGCCTGGCGAAACGGTCAGTGGGGAAAATGAGAAGGGATGGAGTCATTAGTGAAGGAAAGACTACAGTGGGAGAGCTCACTGCAGGATGCATTGCAATCTCGAGTCAAAAGGTGACAAAAGAACAGCTGCGCTGAGGGATTGGAGAGCAAAAGTTATTCAGGTCTATTTTCTGTCCGCTGTCCTCAAACAGCAGAAGAACACAGTTATATTGCTGATAGGCATTTGAGACAAGGAAGACAGTCAGCAGCCTAATCCCCTTAAAGGTCTAAAACCTGCTATAGTGGTACAGCCTCTAGAGGAAGATAACCACATATGATTATACTCTTGCAGTGCTGTGTGAACATTATATCATTAAATAGCCTCAGCATTCAAGTCCAAATGTTTGTTGTGAAAAAAGAAGAGAGGATTCATTTCCTCACTTTTTGCCCTGTGGGATATGACTTAAGTGGGATTTTGTGCTGCAACTGGGAGGAGGAATGGGTTAGTCAGCTTTCTGAGGCAATGAGCAAGTAAAGCCGACCATCCAACTAGGACCTCAGCAGGCAGAAAGAGCCGACCTTAAAGCCTCAACAAACTTTGTTTTAATCTTTCATTACAGAAAATTTTCAAATTCAGGTTTAAAAGGCAGCTTTGGGTACAAGTCAAAATGTTATAAAATGAAGACGGAACCACCGTGACTCGCAACATTGCTCTGCGGGGCCACAAGTTTGTACTGTTTTTGGCATTTGAGACTCTTTTTTGGAACTAAAGTGGCAGTTGAAGGCAGGAGATTTAGGCCTCCGTTACGCTCCGCCTGCAATGTGTAACAAGACGTCTCCGATCTGCCATCAGAGCTTGAAGTCCAAGACCAATTTCCCCACGGGGACAATAAAGCGTGTCAACTTATTGTAGCATAATCGAGGTGTTATGGGCATTAGGGACGGCTGTGACTCAGTGGTAGAGTCCGTCGTCTCTCAACTGGAAGGTCGAATGTTTCCTTGGGAAGACAGTGAACCACCAGTTGCTCCTGCTGCTATGTCAGCAGTGTGCGAATGAGTATGAATGGATTAGTTAATTCTGTTCAACTCTTTACAAAGCAGCCTCTGCCATTAGTGTGTGAATCGGTATGTGTGACCTGTGATGTAAAATACACTTTGAGTAGTCAGAAGACTAGAAAATCGTTAAACAAACTGAAGTCCATTTACCATCAGATGGTGATGCTGCAAAAGTAGACACAAATAAATCAACAGCTTGTTTAAAATGTTTAAACTTGTGTTATATCCGTTAGTGTGACTGCTGTTTATGTCCGTTTACAGTAGTCTTATAGTACTACTTTTATAGTATGGTAGTCTTGCTCTTGACGGGGACCAAGCTGACGGCGCCATTTCTCCCTCATTATGTCAAAAACATGCATTTAAAGAAAATGGTGGGTCCTCACCTTGAGAGAGAGAGAGACAATGCTAGAATTTAATCGAAAATCTTCACCACAATTACTATTTTAGTTTGATTGGTTATCATGCTTAAACTTGCTAATAAACTAGAGTGATGGAAGAGATTAATAAGTTTCTTTCTTTTTTAAATATTAGTCATACTCCAAATCACAATAAAATCAGGATTCACTTCTCCTGAAATTACTAATAAACGTATTACTTGCATGAATTCTCTTTCAGTAAATGGTGATCCACCTTCACATGTAAACCGTCATGCAACCACTACACTGCTTATCATCCCACTGCGGTTTAAAGTGAGTCACACACAATCACATCATGAAGCACTGCTGAGACTCTGTTTCCTGAGATCGGGGGTAACCACTGTTCCCATGCGTGTGCTGTTGGAAGAGCTAATCTTAGCAAGTGGAATGGTAAAGCTAATCTTAGATTGATCAATCAGACAAGCTGGTTTTGGCCTGAGAAAGACTATTATTAGATTTAATCATCAAAGTAATCAGTGAATTCCAACAAAAGAGTATGAACTGCAGAACTGATTTTGGCGGCGCTTATTAAATAAACATAGTGAAAAAAAGTGGATGAGATTGAAAGAAATTTAGGCGTGTGTGTGTGTGTGTGTGTGTGTGCGTGTGCGTGTTCGCGTGGATTTGAAGTGCTGTTCAAATGCAAAGTTTAGTTTAGTTTATGCAAAGCGATGCGAGTAAGGTCCACGATGAATGCATTTTTTTAATCACATGTTGTTTTCTTCCGTTAGACACCATAGCTAAATCACTGCACTGACTGCAGCCACTGTGATGGAAAAAAAACAAAAAACAATGCACCTTTGAATTGCTCCATTCACAGACATCACTGAAAGCTCAGTTTATGGGTCAAAAGTAATCTTTACCTCATGACATCAAACATTTCACTTTTTATGTTCCTTTAAGCTGTTTTCATTCACTTTTCCTCTGAATACTTTAATGTTGTAACCTTCCATTTACCAAAGGTTCGCTTACTTTCTTACAGCTTAAGGCAGTAAAAAAATACAAAATAAAAGCATAACAAAAACTGTTTTGAAATGCAACATAATTGCATTTCAAACATGCGATCAAAAATGTAAATGATCGCAATTAACGGTAGAATTAAGCGATTAATCTGAATTTTTGAAAATCATCGTTTGACAGCCCTAAAAAATATATATATTTATATATAAAACATTTTGATAAGTGACCTTTAGAAGTGCAGGTAGAAAAATGTTGGTTGATTCATCCTGTTTCAGTCGTAGCGCTATGCTAAGCTAAGCTATGCTAAGCTAAGCTATTCTAACCTAAGATGAGTAGCTGCTTTTATCAGCCACCTTTTTCCAATCTGGGTCTTTAACGAAAGTGAAATAAATATACTGTGTCACAGAAAAAGTTAAACTTTGTTTTATAATAAAACTTTTAATGGATTATTTTTGTCCAAAAATACAATGTCCACTGACAACTGGATGAAGAGGATCACAGGAAGTCCTGAACTGAACCAGTGAGGGAAGTTCAACTAAAAATTAGATTTTTCTTAAATCAAGCAGCAACTCAGAACATCACCAGCTACATTTCAACCTCATTATTTCTTTTGACATATTTCTCTTTGGATTTTTTCAGTTTCTTGTTCTGTTAGTAAAAAAAAAGGACAAAGGAGACTTTTTTCAGTCTCTGTGGGAGTGATTTAAGTTGTTTAAAAAAATACAAACGATTTCTAGCCTTTTAATATCAAGGACAAAAGTATTCAAATGACTGGTATATGTCCTATTATGATGATCGGAGCTTTCCTTTGACTGTGTCCTTTCTTTTTGTTCACATTAAAATTTCATCATCCTTTTTCAGATATTTAAAGAATCAACCTCGTTAATTTATGAACTACTCCACAAGCTAACAGAAAATAATTAGCTCATTGCATTTAGGATTAATTTCTTTTCTTAAAAAAAAATCAGGAAATGAAGGCTGAAGTAGATACACAGTATGAGAAGACAACATTTTGAGCTGGCTGTTACACAAGGCAAACTTTGGCCACGAGAAGTCCTGACTTAAAGGCACAGTACGTATATTCCGCCACCAGGGGGCTCTCAGTCAAAACAATAACAAGAGATGACGTCGAAGCTGGCGGGGAATCATGGGAGTGATTCTCTTTGTTACTTTACTTATTTCTCTGGTTTTGATAACTGTTGAAAATATTTGAGGTAATGTAAGTGCTCAACAACAACAAATATATAACATATAGGTTTAGTCCATCTTAATTAATACAGACATTTTAATATAGAAATTCTACATATTGTACGTTTGAAGCACACTGAAAGAAGAAGAGGAACTGTTATGGCTATGGCCACTGTTGCTTTTTCCATCAACATATAAATCATTGTGATGATATGGTTAGTTCTGGTGAGATTTATGATAATTAATGCAAGACCGAGATTTTTCGAGTGCTGCATCTATCATATGTCCTATAATTTGTGTATGGAATCAAGTTAAGTGTTTATTTACTGTTTGCATAGCGGACATGAATCTTGTGAATGAGAAGAATATTCCCTTCATGAATGGATTTGCATATGACCCACTTTCACTTTTACCTGATTGAGAGCAAAGTGGAGTTGCATCATGAAGATGCTGTGCAAAGGTTGTGATGCGGATAAACACTGAAGGCATAAAGTGTCAATCGAAACAGACAGGATGCTTGCCTAACCTGCAATGGGGGCAGAAGTGAACGTCTACACTCGGAGGTGGGATGATTCATTCATAAAACACAGCTCTGCAAAGCTTGCATGGTTTGTGTAAGACTTAATCGTTATGGACAACATTACACTCTCATGCACATAATGGTGGATAATGGCATTGAAATCAAAGACTCTGTTGGCTCTCTTCACTCTGTTGGCAAGCTGATACTGACAAGAAATCCCTTTAGCCACGCTTTCTTAATCACGTCATTGTGACTGAGTCCAAATTCTGTGTGCATTTATTTATGTGTGTGCTGTGTGTTTGGGACATTCAGAAGAAGCTGTGCCTACCTTTTCTGAATGCACACAGGAACTGATAAGTGTGTCTTTGCTATTTTTATCAGTGTGTGTGTGTGTGTGTGTGTGTGTGTGTGTGTGCGCAGAGTATTTACAAGCCCCAGTATTAATAGCCTGTGTCCCTTTGTCTCCCTGACAGATGTGACTGAACTGTGCTGGGAGAGAAAGTACAAGAAGAACCTGTTGGAGATGCAACAAACAGCTGCAGACCCTGAACTTCTCTTCACCACAGCCATGAAAGAGAGTGCTGAAGATTGAAACTGTTTGTGTGTTTGCAGTCTAATCTGTGAGGACGCACGATACATGAACAACAGAAAGAACTGAATGAAAAGCTGCTTGCTGCTGTTATGGACAAAAAAAGACACTCGGTCTACGTTCACGTGTAGCTTGGTTTGCTTTCCCTTATGTTTACTGTCCTTTGCCCCCATGATGCATTGAGTCAGGAACAACAAAGCGGTGATGCACAGGTGAGGTAAGACCAGTGGTAGGATTTGAAAACCAAAGGGGAAATAATATTGTGATGTCACCTTATAGCTGGAGACAAAGTAAGTGTCTGGCATGTTAATATTTAAATCAGAAGAGATTGCATGAGCAGCTTCAGTTTTGTTTATCCACTTTCTTTTGAGGACATCTTAGTGTCTGTGTTTGACTGATAAGGCACGGCTCAGCATGAGAAAAAAAACAAAAAAAACAGGCACCTCATTCATTTGAATGGGACCAATACGTCTCTCTGTGAAAAAAAAAAAAAAGGTAACGTTGTTTGACTAAGAGCCATCACACGTGCGAGGCACATTCATGATCACTTGCTACCACACACATGCACAACATGTCCTCCTTTTTATGCTGTGCTATTTTTCCACCACATGGATTCCCAGGACAAACAACAAACTGATAAATAATACAATCTGAGTTAAATACTTTTATGACTACATAAACATGTTGGCAATAACGTTGAATCTCATCATGATTCACATCCAATGGAAAAGTCCAAAACCAGAGATGAATAGATCCTAGTTCTGCGTCCATCCATCCATTTTCCTCCGCTTATCTGAGACTGGGTTCGGGTAGGCAGCAAGCGCAGTAAGTCAGCCAAGACATCCCTCTCCCCAACAACGTTTTCCACAAAGCATATTAGCCCTTAAGAGACCTCCTAAGGTGAAAACCTGTTAGGCGTTGTGAGGACTTTTAAGAGTTTCTCAAGCTGAGGAAGAAGTGAAGAAAAGTTCTCCTAACACTGAAAGAAGACTCTAATTGAATCAAAGTCTGGCTGAACGGATCAAAACATAATGTATGCAGAAATGTCTTCAGCTAGGTTAGCATGGTGGATCCCTCTAAACGTGATATACTCCTCAGGTGTATCTAATCACTGATGAAGGGCCTTTCACATGCAAATATAATGCAGAGGTCATGTGTTTACAATCATATTGTAGACTACTTCTTATTATGGTTTATAATTTATTCAACACAGATGTTAATTTCATAAAAACGTGTTCCTCATCACAAATTCTGACTTGATTCTATGATTAGTCGGATCGATCTTACTGTCCTTCTATGCCCATTATCACTCAGAGAGCATGATCATTCATTGTCTTTCTCTTTTTTCGGCTCAACCAATCACAGCTTTTGAAAGAATGTGTCATACTAACAGCAGCAACAGGGTCAACCTCGCCTCCTTACTAAGATAAAAGTTTCTGTCCCTCTCGCTCAGATTTGCTCTGAGATTGTTCCTAAATCACTCCTGAGATAAAAAAAAATCCTCCTAGGATTGTTGAAGTGAAGTTAGCAGCTCTCCGAGCGTATTCTCAGGATGTTTGTGAAAACGGCCCCGGATCAAAATGAAATGAAGAAGTATCAACATGACAATGTTTATGACGTACACTGGTATTATTAAGTGTCATTTCACATAATATTGAAGGAACATAATATGACATACATAATTCAGACTTTTTTTTTAAAGTGTGTCAGCAGCTATGAGGGGGGTGAGGGATCAGGTAGGTTGGTGAGGTGGACATGTATGTGTGTGGTATCAGATGTACAGTCTAGAGTGCGTTAAAATAATGTTTTAAACATAAATGTCAGGATATAAATAAATCCTGGGCGGATTCAAATCAAAGCCAGCGATATATTTATTTATATATAGAAACACATTTATGAGCCACTTTTTCACTGGCTGATGTGTCCCTTCATTAACATAACCAAGGGCACTGTGAGATGTTCTATTACTTATTTCAAATCACGGCTACAACTTCCAAAGTGCCAACATTACACATACTCACACATGGAAAATATCCCTTAACAAGGAAAAGGAAAAATGTGGTGCTCTGGGTGAAGTCCGAGCGAAAAATGTGGCTGTTTGCGTTCACACATACAGCGGCTATCCAGGAGTTTTGCTTTCTACAAGCATGAAAGCCCTACTACTGAGATATTGTTTGGCTTTGTCTTTAAGGTTTACAGGAATACACAGACACATCAGCCCTATTGTATGTAACAGAGCATAAAAAGCACCATAACTTTGCGCTGACATTTAAAAATCAACTGTATAAACACATTCAATTCATAACATGGCTCTAAGAAATTTTTTTTTAAAAAAAGAGAGAATTGTTCAACGTTTCCCCAATTCAAAAAAAAAAAAAAAACACTGCTGATGTATTCCATGTGATGTACAGAGTTTTATGTCGTAGAAAGTACAATTCATTTTGAATGTCAAGACTGCTATTTGATGCTGCTGTGCAATGTTTCCATTTATTACAATATACTGAAAAGCCAAAGTGCTTTTGTGGGTTTTCTCAGATCTTTGAGGCTCCTCTGAGACCGCCTTTGTCAGTCACACTAAGGCTTCTATTCTGATGAAAGAAATGATAAAAAAAAAAAGAGTGTGTAAGCAGAGTCTCAGGTAGGAACAAATGTGTTATATCTCTATTGATTAAACTCCCAGAGCAGCAGGAGACGGGCTGCGAACATCGCCTGGCTGATGCATTTCATACCAAACTATCCTCAGAAGAAATACTGTTCTTCGATCGGGGAGGTTTTCAACGCGGGAGCCTGGAGAATGTGAGAAACTTGTACACGTTTCTCTCTCTTTGGGATCTGAAGAATTTTTGATGAAGCTTGCTTGCTTTGTACACATGTACTCTAGAGAAATCAATGCTGGCTAATATGCAGCGGAGGAAAGCCAGAATTCATAGCCCCATCCCGCTTCAGTCTCCGATGCCATAAATAAACCAATTTACTGGCAACAAGATAACTGTCTGTCAGCCAAAAAGCAAGAAAAGGTTTTGTTGCTATTCGTCCCCTTTGACTGAGCAGTAGATTACTTGGAGTTGGAGAAAAGGAAATGATTACAGATGTTGGTCTCCATTCTCTGCATTTTAATAAGTCAGTGAAAGTGAGTGTTGCCGTTTTTTCTAAAGCTTGTAAGTAAAACTTCTAGCTCTTGAAATTGGGATTTCATTTTTCACCTCTGAGTCATCAAAACACAACATTTGCATTGTAATGACAAACCAATCATAGCCTCTCGTTTCACTCAGCGAGAGGCGAGCAGAGCTCAGTGGTGTGTGACAAACTCCAATAATTCAAATGTATAGATTCAGCGTCTGTTTGATTTCTGTCAATGGATGCCTCTTTATATATACCAATTAAAGGGACCCTCCACCTAAACGTGTCTTTATTGTTATCTCAGTTCAGGATTGTGGACTGTAAATTGTTCCCGGGGTTAGAAGGAGGGGTAGTGAGTTTGACTTCACAGGGTACAGAGGCTCTTCTGATTCTGTTTTCTGGGATCAAAATGGTTCATTTATATGATGGCAGAGGTTTCTATGTGAAGTGACCATCAGAAGTAACTAATCCCATTCATGCACATTTATACGCTGCCACATTCATAAGCAGCGGGAGCAATTCTGGGTTAAGTGTCTTGCCCAAGGACACATCGGACATGTGGCTGTAGGAGCTGGGAATCAAACCCTCGACCTTCCAGTTGAGAGACGACCGACTTTGCCAACTGAGCCACCCTTATGTTCACCGCCCTAGTATTAGAATAGGTCTTAAGCTGTCATGAGTGATCGTAATGTAGCAGATTGAAGATGTGTTTGCAACTTAATATTCAGACCAAATTCAGCTACTTATTTTTGCAATCGTTGTCTTATAAAACATATTCAGTTCTAAAATCTCCAGTAAAAACTTTAGTCACAACTAGGAGGGCAAATTAAAAAAAAATGTTAAGATGTGTTCAGAACAGAACTTTGCAAATAAAGGCCTTGTGTTACCAGCGAAAGTTTCTTGAGTGTCTGATGTTGTCTTACTCTTTAAATTGAATCCTTCGGGTTGCAAACCGAAGCCAAAGCTTAGCGAGCCCCTCTGTCTTATCACCACTTCAGCACACCACATACAGGTAATTGTTTCTCCAGAACTGTGAATGTTTTCAATATATAACAAACATATACAGTTAATGTCACCTGAAGAAGACCTCTGGTTGAAATGTTGTGATTACATCAAAACTTATTTTTGAGCATTTGAGCAAGTGTTCAGGCATATCTTCTCCTTCTTCTCTCTGTGACTTGCTGGTAACTTTCTTTTCCAAATTAATTTGCACCAAAAACTGAAGTGATCGTAATACTGCTGAATTCTAGATACATTTTTTTAGGTAGTCAATAAGTACTGAAACAAAGATTTAAAACCAACAACAAAAATTGTTAATATAGGCCACAATGAGAAGATTCAAGTCTTAGGGGGGGATCAAAAGTTTAAACTTCCAATGGTTTAAAAAAACGACAATATATGTTTTTATTCTGATAACTATGTTTTGGGCCTAACAGGGCTAAGTTGAAGATTGATCAGACTCACTGTGCTATGTCACTGTCTTTGTTCGGTCACGTGGAAGAAACAAAAGGACAAAAATATACTGTTTGTATTGAACAAAATATTAAAAAAGGCAAACAATTTCTCACTCTGTAAATTCAGGTATCAGAAAAAGGTTCAATGAAAAGTCAAACAGGGACCACACGAGGAGAAGTTTCAGGGAATGACATGTGACAAACTGACAAGGAAAGGAAAGCACACAGTCACCAAATAGACTATGGGGTGGGACGCAGACGGCCTAGCGGTAAGGTCACGTACCATTTAGGAGGCTATAGTCCTCAATGCAGGCGGCCCAGGTTCAAGTCCAGAGTGTGGCTCCTTTCCCGCATGTCATTTCCTACTCTCTCTCTCTCTCCCCTGTTTCCAACGCTACCCACAGTCCTATCTAATAAAGCTCCAGAATAAATATTTCAAAAAAGAAGACTATAGGGGTGATTTGACACAGGTGTGACAAACAAGACACAGGTCCAATGAAAGTGGAGGGAAGCATAACGGCAGGAAGTTAAACTCAACATGAAACACGCGGGACAAGAACCACAAAATAAAAAACAGGAAACATTAAAGGTCAACTGAGTACTCAGGAATATGACAGAAAACAATCAACTCAAGGAGTGAGAGACTCAAGGACAAAATAAAACAGGAAGCACTAACAGATTAACAAATCAAGATCCTGTTCATCTCATCTGTCAGCTTGAGGGCTCCCTACAGCAGCATCTTAATAAAGAGCAGTGTGGAGATTGTGAATTTTCACATCTGCAGGACTAACAAACAGTCACCTGATCCCCAGCAGCAGTTTCACGAAATCAGGACAACAAACAGGTTGGGTCGATGAGACGGTATTTGACATCATTATAAATCTTATCCGCAGCAGGAGCTACCCTGGAAATGCTATGAGGGCTTTAATCGAGCATGCTCACACAAATCCAGCTGTCTGTCTTTGGTAGCATGACTTGGACAGACATGGAGGAGGAGAGTGACGGTGAAAGGAACACAGCAGGAAGAGGAATACCATCTGTTGAGAGCTGCAGCACACTTGGTCCCCTCTGTGTCTGAGCACTTCATTAATGAGAACTTAGAAGATGTTTTTTGAAGCACTTACTTCAAAGCTTATGGAGAATGATGAAAAGAGATCTGGAACTTTAAACATGTGACGTTAAGAAAGTAGACTGACAACTTGTATAACTGAATAAGCAGTCAGTTACAGATATTTACTCTGACTCATTTTTGGGAAACAAGCCAAGGAAACACAGAGCGTGAGGTCAATTTCAAAATAAAACACAATATAAGGACTCACGATCGAATTTTCGATCACTTTATCAACATTACGACAAAACGGGTACCATGAAAAACAAATCATGTGGAAAGAGGAAGCTAAATGTTGTTTTTCTCTTTATTCCCGCGTGATCTTGTAGTTCTCCTGTGATGTGCGGTACAGCTAAACATGGACTACAGCCTCTGTATACGGGGCCCGCAAACGAACCACTCTGCCACCGGTGCACCCGTCTGATATGAAACATTTGGTTGATTTGATGTGAACGAGTTACTTTCTGTCAAATGTGGTGTATCATGGTGAATACAGGTGCAGTATAAAGATGCTGGGAGGTATTTTTTTATGGCACTGAAGTCTATTTAAAGCTCGGTCACAGCTCAGACATGCACTATCATGACCATCAGTACAGCTGTCACCATCACCCAGTGCAGGCGCCCCGATAAGACTGAAAATCTGGCCCCATTCATTGTGTATTGTATAGGCCCCCACAATGTGCTAAGGTGGCTGAGATAAATAGCAATTTCGACCAGGCTGGTGGCGTCACTTTTTCACATCTGTTTCAGGGTACACAGGTTAAAATCATGCATTAAAAAAACAAAAAACGATGGTATAAAGTAAAGTGAATAACATTGTGGATTAAAAAGACGCCTACTGTAGGCTGAGAGTTCAACTACCATACTGGTACTTGCAGGATTTTAAATTCCACATGGCTAAAACAGATTGTACCAGAAAGATCTACACATCTGCACAGTAACTGCACGTTGTGGATTTTGCTAAACTGAATGGAAACCGTCATGCAGGAGGACAGTTTAAACCTTTTTGTCCCCTCTCTGGTAAATCCCAGATTTTACTGTAAATCAAAAACACAGAGGACGAAATGTTAGTCACAACGATACCTGTCAATTCAATGTCATTATCTGCAATATTCAATGATGACTTGAAAAGTCTATAAGCCAGCTTCGAACCACAATATTAATATGGGAAGCCCTACACACAGTTCCAGTGTTTTACTTTTTGTCATGAAGACATAAGCAAAAACAAAAACGAGCAGCTCAATTTACATTTAGCTACGTGTACTCAACTTTATAGCCCAGAGTGTTGAGTGCTCTCTTTTAGCTGAGTGCGGTCTCCGGGGGTCCCGGGGGGGATCCACTGCTGATCAGCATTTCAGTAAAACACATGCAGTCCAGGACGCTTCACATACCAAAACAGGAAAAAAAAATAATAATAAAAAAAAAAGCATGAAAACAGAAAACATCTGATGGACTCATTTGGGTTCCAGTGGAAACTTTTTAGCTAATTAATTCCCTGGTTCAACTCATAGCTATAAACTGAGGAAAGTTTTCACTATTAAACTGAAAATTAACATATGCAGGTTATAAAAGATTAAATCTCATTATTTTATAAGTGTAATTTATTGCTGATTCACAGAGACAGGCAAGAAAGCATCCAGCTGTATCCCTAATGAGCTGCTTTACACCCACAGACCAGATTCTCTGCAGGATACAGTACACATACCCTGACCTACAATCTATTCCAACACATGTTTAACTACTAAGTACACATTTATTTGTGTGCAGAAACACAGGAGAAGACTTGCAGGTATATTTAAGTGAAACAACATACCCATGGTGCTTTGGTTGGCAGGAAAAAGAAATCCCAAGTCCTCCCTTTCCTTCAGTCGGCGCTGTCAGGATGTCTTTGATCAACGCTCCTTTCTCTAAACTGTTTGGAGGAGCTGTGCCACCAAAAATAAGAGTTCAGTATGTCTCCAAAACACTGATGTGAATATCTACTGCGTGAATGTTTTGCTTAGGTGAAAAGCAACTAAACCTAAAAGATGAGAAAACTCACAAAAAAGCTTTTTTAAAACCGTTTTGTGATTTGTGAGAGAACCAGAAAACACAATGAAGGGTTTACCAAAGAGCAAGATGAAAAGGTTTTTATGATGTCATGATGCAGGCTCTATTTTAACCTGGCTAGATCGCTATGGTTACTATCGACACTTCATAAGGCGTGCAGAACATTACAAAAGGAAAAGTCCCGACGCAGGCTCTGACCTTTGTAGTGATTACAACAGAGTCCACGGGTTACAAGCAGGTGATTCATATCCAAAGAAAAAAAGAGAAAACAAGACCTGATCCAGAAAACGGATGAAAACAAATGTAGAGCCATGAAGATTAGGAGGAGGAGAATTTAATGCAAAACAAAACATAATACAAAGAAGAACATTCACAATACAAACTGGAGAAAAGTTATTGTTTTCATAGAAAATTTCAATAAGCAAACTGGATTCTAAAGCCGGCCACAGATTATTTTCAAATCTTAAGTGATTTTAAAAACCTAGGAGACAAAAAGACATGAGGACAGTTTAAACTTTTTTTCAATATCACAATACTCCGAACGCACACATGAAACGACTCGGCCAGATTGGACGACCACACACTTGCCGTTTGTGGGAAAAATGTCACAGACACAAGATCTCACAGGAACGAACGTGATCATACGTGACTTCGGAAGAAAAACAAATATGGAGGACGATCGACATCGTAAGCTTGCTTTCCTGTTGGGTGTTCTGTTTAGCAGTGAAAAAGAGAAAACGAGTAAAACAATACGGATGAATTCCTGGCTGAGAAGACGGATGATGTGCGGCTTGATACAATTTGCAGCGCGAGCTGAGGGTGAGTTGCTAGTGCACACAAAATCTGGTTGGTGACGCTTCCAAGTCTGCTTGCTCTCGTTGGCTTGAGGATTCTTTGAACAAAAAATCGGATACGACAAGTCTTGAAATCGGGCCACGCACCCCCATTGTTGTAGGGGGCAAGTCGGGCCCAATATCAGGCGTAGAATCATCTAGTGTGTGACCAGCTTAAGGTGAGGGAAAAGAGCTAAAGGACAACGTGTTGCACTGTAACGTTACATAATGAAATAAACACAAACAGTTGTGCAAACTGAACCTGCAACACAGATTCATGTAATCTACATACAGTGATTGAGAAAATATGAACTCTGTCTGTAGTCTTCCATACTTCATTATTCTTAAAATATTCACATTTTAAATTTCACGCTTCAGGTCTGGTAGCTGGAGAGGTGCCCTTGAGCAAGGCAACGAACCCCAAAACTGCTATGGAGCGCTCGCTGTGGACAGCCCCCTCACTCTGACACCTCTCCATTAATGCATGTCCATAGGAGCATGTTTGTGCATGTGTGTATTTCAGCCTTGTGTGTGTTCATGTTCATTAAACAGAGTGTAAAACTGAATTTCCCCTCGCGGCATTAATAGAGTATAAATTATTATTAAAACGTGATCCAGGCACAGCTCCTACTAACCACCTTGAATTGTATTTTTGGCTCATTCTTGGCTCTGGTCTGTTGGTATTTATCACAGAATGTACTATCATATTCATTGTATGACAGTGGATTGTAAATCATGGACAGAGAGAGTGGGCAACGACATGTGAGGAGCCACAGGTTGGATTCAAACCTGGGCCACCTGCTTAGAGGACTATAGCATGGGGCACGTGCACTACTACCGGCGCACAACAACCGGTGCGCCAATGGCAGATTTTTTTTTAAACCTGGAGACAGCACAGCGGCGAAACCTGATTGGTTAAAAGCTGTAATTAAAACAAACTGCGCAGGAATCTGTGCATCAGGGAGAGAGTAGCTATGAAACTAAGATACACTAATGGGAACAATTGTGACAGGACATTTAGCATTAATGGAAATCAAATTATAATAAATCAGTTTGTGATTCTGAAAGTGTTTAGGCCAGCAGAGAAGACTTTGCCAGGCCTGACCTCCACTGATTAAAAGATTTAAGAACTGCAAAGAGCCAAGCAAAATTAGACAATAAAACTAATTTGATTGAAAAGACTGCAAAAAGACAAGATACATAAAGCTGATGTAAAGATATATCACATGAGGATCATGAAATGTTTGCACAAATGTTGTCATAAATTATGCAACCCCTTCCTTTGAACGATTGAATTCACAAAAGTCTACCTGAGTGTTCGCACTTCAGATGGTGATAGCGTTTCCTTTGACAGGAAGTGCCGCGGGGAGTGAGCGAGGGCTTGTTCAAAAACATTCAAAGTCTTGTTTACCTCCACTCTGCTTGTCTCCAGGATTACCTTATCTTTAAACTTCACATGTCAGGCTGAATAATCATGTCCTTGACATCATCCTGTCTGAGTCTGGAGCTCCCAAGGGTACGATCTTATCTCCTACTCTTTACTTAGTACACAGCTGATTGCTGGCAAACACAAGTGTCCTATGATCTCTAAATATTGTCTGTACTTGGACAAGTCAAATGACTACGATTAGATAAACAGAGAAGAGGTCAGGGGACTGGGCAGGAGTGAGGAAAGTTAGTGTTTGTATCTGAAACAATAGGTTGTGGTTGTTGAATAATGTGTGTCTGGGTCCTTGGATGTGTGACCTGGAGCCAGGGAATAAATACTGAAATATAAAAAAGAGGATTTACTCTTCTCTGTCTGGTTGGAAGGTGAAATAACCATTAACACTGAGCTTCAGCTGACTTTCAGGTCAAATAAAGGTTTTGAAGAAAATATGTTTATGAGAGGTGTTTGGCCAATCCGTCAGCATACGAGTGATTTTATTTTCTTCCCGTGCTGCTGCTCAGATGTAGTTGCCCTGGTGACCAATAAGTCTGATGCAAACAAGCGAAAGTCTCACTCTCATGGCCTTGTGAATGAAAATATTCCGACCAGCTTACCTCACCGTGCTAAACAAAATGGCAACACAAATCTTTCAGAATAAATTCACACTCTCATGCAGGGACACTCGACATATTTGCCGGCAATTGATAAATTCACTCATCTGTGTTAAAATGGTTTAGAAAAGGCCGAGTGGAAGACTGGAAGGAACAAGTGATTTGATTTTTCCAAAGGTTTGTAACTTACAAATGCACACACACTCTGAATCACACAAATACGTGAAAGCCTATTTCCAAAACGGTCGGTTCACTTAGTCTGAGTTTTATGAGCTTGTAGAGAGTTTTGTGAAAAAGTAGAAAAAGTTTTTGTAATCAAAAACACAAAAATTTAGCAATTAGAGGCAAATAAATTGGCTCTAAAGAAAACAAATAGCAGAAAACAATCCACAGAAAATGCCTGAATACAAAACAAAATCTATTCAGTGAAGCCAGAGGCTGAAAAGTCATTTAACTTCAACAAAAGTTGATTTATACGGCATAATTACTGCTCAGAACGATTACTCCTCTTCTTTTTAAACTAGTTTCCTCCACTGAAAACAATCTATACCTGCAGTGTAACAACAAAGAAGCCCCATTAGCAGTGTGAAGGACGTGTAGTGTACTGTGGATATCACCTTTGTTTGCATCCTGTCCAGTTTCTTATTGGAGTCACAACCTCCGGATCTGAACTTATCACAATTACTGCCCAGTGTTTATTTTCACTCTGTCAGGTGGAAAGCAAAGGCAACACTAATTATTATATGTTCAAGCTTACACATGTTACCATGTCTAATGGAATTATTTTATTGTTTTTTTTCAGCTTCTTCGGCACAGAGAGTTTACAGTATAGTTAAAGGGGACATATTATGAAAAATACACCTTTACTATGTTTTTGAACATATATTTGGGTAACCTGAGTGTCTACCAACCCACAGAATGTGAAATAAACCCATCCAGTCCTTTGTTTGTGGTCTGCATAAGTCTAACAACACAGTGAAAAATACTCCATTTCAAATTTGCTCTCCTTGTGATGTCACAGTGAGATTCTGGTAAAAAGAATTACCCTCGCCTCTCCTGGTATCTCCACCCATGGACTCCACCCCCAGCCTAGAGCAAAACGTTTGCGCACGTCCGCCATTTTTATTCTCACTACAGAGGAGTGATGTCTACGGGGAAAACTCATGGGGGGGCTCATTGCATTTAAAGAGACACACACACCAAAACGGAGCATTCTGAGAGAGCTGGTTTATACAGGGTCACAAACCTCCTCTGGTGCTTGATTCATGTTATATTTTGACCAAAGCACTGCACAGATGTTTCATTTAGACCACAGGGGACTGTTTGAAAAGGTGGAAAAGGGGGGTAATATGTCCTCTTTGAAACAAACTGTGTGAGATTAGCAGCTCTCAAGCTCAAGTGTACTCTAATCAAAATTAGTCTGAAATCATTCCTTTGTCTATTTTAACTAACGAGTGATCATGTTCTGGAGTAAAAATCACACTTGGTAGTTGATATAAAGCCTCAGCCGCTCAGGATCAAAACAAAGACCTTCTTCGAGAACATTACGCTCCCAGAATGCAGGCCTGCTCGTGGTACCTACAGTCTCTAAGTGTACTATGGGAGGTAGAGCCTTCTGTTATCAGGCCCCTCTCCTCTGGAATCATCTATCAGTCAGGGTCCGGGACGCACACACACTCTGTGCCTTTTTGATAAATCTTATAGTTAGGGCTGGCGCAGGTGTAGACCAGCTCCTGGTTATGCTGCTATAGGCATGTCGCTATCTGTAGATCTTAGTTACTAATCACATCTTTTCCTAGACTATAAAAGTGTGTTTTTAGAAGAGACTTGAAAGAGGAAATAGTCTTGGCCATCCTAATGTCCTCTGGGAGGTTGTTCCAGAGTCTGGGGGCCCTAGTGGCAAACGCTCTGTCCCCTTTGTTCTTTAATCGAGACTTTGGAACCACCAGGAGAGCAGCATTTGAGGACCTCAAAGTCTGTGATGGTACAAGATGAGTTAAAAGGTCAGAAATATAACTGACCGTTCTGGCCTTTAAAAGTGATAAGTAAAATGTAAAAAATCGACTCTAAAACTAACTGGCAGCCAGTGGAAGCATGCAAGGATAGGCGAGATGTGCTCCCGCCTCTTGGTGCCTGTTCAAATCCTGGCTGCAGCACTTTGTTTTAGCTGTAGAGAGGAGAGAGATTTTTTGCTGCAGACGGAGAAGAGGGAGTTACAGCAATCTAACCTTTTTGGTCGACAGGAATGGCTTAATTTTAGACATTTTTTGAAGTTGAAAGAAGCATGACTGTATGACAGACTTGATATGGCTGGTCAAAGTGAGATTTTGATCAAATAAAACGCCAAGATTCCTACACTGGTGAGTAATGAGATGGGAGTATGGACCTATAGTCTGTTTGTGAGTACAGTATTAGCGGAGTCTATGCCTAAAAGTAGTAATGGTCATATAAGAAGAGCAGTGGTAGCATATCCCTGCCTCAGCACTGCAGCCGGCATGGAGCCAGAATGAGCCCTGACAACCTGAACTGCAGCAGATGAAGCTGTCATGCTCTATTCGAGTGGGCTTCATGAAAGAGCCGTGTTTTTTCAGTCCACCTCAAACAACAGGACACAGTTGCAGAAAAAAAAAAAAAACACACGCACAGAAATAGCACATTGAGCTCTCCTCACCAGGTGGATGTATAACGCCCAGCCACACAATAAGCTCTTGAGCAGGCCGTTTGTGAGGGACGAGGCGCTGTAGTTCAACTTTTAATACAATTTGTAAAGCATTGAAACAGCTGTACAGAAACAATCAATAACATGCACAATTAGAGAAGCTGTTCCTGTGATCACTAACAATCATGTTATTAATGACACATGAGAAAACAAAACAAAGCATGAGTCATCACTTATATACATTAGAAACAGGTGTAGATTCTCAAGTGAATATTGTTTACTCAGGCTTTATTAAAGTGGTGAAAGGTTTTCAAAACCTTTCAAATAGAATGATGTAGCCTTGCTCTCAGCTAAAGAAACACCCACTGAGGCAAGTCCACTCAGATTTAAAATCAGACTGCCTTTTTGTTATATGAATGGATTGGATCTGAAGGCTTTTGCGATAACAGCGGTGTCTGGCTCTTCTGCAAATTCTGATTCAATACTCCTCTGCTATGTCTCATCAAAATCGTCTTTTTATTATTTCTAAAGTCAATCCAAGCATGGAAAAATGGTTTGTATTAGTTAGAGCAGGTTGTGCAACAAATCCCGTCAGGGGCAATGCAATCAAGCTGAAACTCCAGACATTATAGGTCTTCTGCATCAACTTTCTCCTTTATATAATTTTTAAGAACTGTAATGTTGGAGCTTTGTGTGGACATCTTCCCTCTGCATTTTTCAAAAAAGCTCCACAAGCGGTAACGTGGTAAAACTATGATAAATATTGGAGATGCTTTTGAAAACGTGGAGAGAGGTTAGAGCTCAGAAAGTTTTACAGACTAATGCAGAGCTGGTTAAACACTGAAGCTTCATGGCAACCTGGGAGTAGTGAATTTCAACTGCAGTATTTTAAACGCTTTGTGTCAGAGTTACATATTGCTCCTTTAATAGATTTGTCCTCAGTTTGTCTACAGGTCCATTTAACCATTATTTAAAGCTGTCCTCTCACACGCCGGGTGATCTTATAGGGTCTTAACTTATACGTTTGTTAATAAATTGCTGCAAGAGCCATCCCCATTATATGAAGATAGATGTTATTCAACACAACTGTACACATTTAAACCAGGATATTTTCTGGTGTATTGTTTGATTTTTAGTCAAAATAGTTTGTCTTTAATGCCTTCAGGGCACTCGCAAAAGTGAAGAAAAAAGAAAACATTAATGATGATTCTCTTTCTTCTGTCTTATGGTGCATTAAATTTGATCTCGGAAGTCGGAAAATTCAAAGTTGCCAGTCGGAAATAGCATCAGGGACGCCAACTGAAGTCGTAACTCCGACTCAGAAACTCTGAGAACCTTCACTAGCCCGAGCAAAAATCCAACATGGCCGCTATGTGCATCAACAGGTTGAGCTCCACATTAGGGTTTATTAGAAATGTAGTTTTGTTTTGTGTAATTCAATCAATCACACCGATAGTATCGTGCGATTTCTCTCTGTGGAAATGTTTTCTTGTTGCTTCCTTGCGCTCACTATTATGCAGTGTTGCTATCACCTAGTTTAAGCTAACACAGCTAAGATACTCCTGGATGCGTCCATGTTGCTTTTCCAACTTGTTACTAACTTGGAACTGAAACCCAGTCACAAGTCACTCCTAGTTACAGTGTCCGACTCCCGAGGTAAAGACACCATTAGTTATAGATCATGTGATGGTAGACAGACACTGGCAGGACTCCAGACAGAACTGATGTGTACTTCTCTGCAGTCTAGTTCCTGACTACAAAAACTACAAAAGCAGCAGTCATCACACAGGACCATTAAAACTCATAAACAATCATTACTGTCCATTATGTGTTTTTTAAACCACTACTATATGTTTAAGCTTGAAATATAAAGTGCTTGGATATGTAACAACCTGCCTTTTGAAAATGCCACTTATCAAAATTAAACCTCTTTATCTTCAATGTGTTAAAAACATATTTCAGATCACTTTTTTCATTGTTCTTTATCCTTGAAAAGTAGAAAGGACCTAATAATGGCGACTTAAAGAATATTTCTAGGTTTTGCTTAAAAAAAGGTCTTTTATTATTTCAGCCAAATAAACACTTCTTTGTTACAGCATTCACAGACTCGCTCACACACACACAACGATTTAATTTACATTCCTCTTTCATTTCTAAGTACATCAAACTCGGAAATCCTTGAGGGAAGTCTTGAAGTAACTGACAGACGCAACTGTCTTCAACAACAAGCTAGTGGAGGCCGCTGCATGCACATTCAGAGCTTGTTCAGAAGAAAATTACATCTTTTTGTCTTTTTTAGATTACTTTGGGACTTTTGCTTTTATTAAATACAACCGCTTAAGAGAGACAGAGAATGTGTGGGGGGAGGTTGCACCAAAAAGCGTCAGGATTGGGACTCAAACCCTGCCACCAGTGCTAGTAGGACTGTAGCCTTAGTACATGGAGCGCCTGCTCTACCAACTGAGGCTGAGCCAAACCAGCTGGTCAAGTTTGAATGGAAGACTTCCAAATGAGAGCCAGTGATTGGCTGTCAATGGCATGTCTACCACAAAACACATGGCTGTGCAGACACTCATTTAGAAGATAAGATAAGATAAGAGATTTAATTTTTAGTCAATTAATTTGAATGTTGTCATGATGGAGTAAATTGATCATGTTTGATGTAAGGTGTAAACAGCATCAGTGAGGCTGGCAACTGAGGTCTGTACGTCACAAGCTGAAGGAGAACAGGGACACTGGACCCAAATAAAGGCAACAAAGGGCATCTTACAAAACACTGGAATGGCATGCAGGCAGGCGAAAAATAGATCCAGGTACCAAAAACAGAGCAAACAGAATGAGGAACCATACAGCAAAAACTAACACAATGAACTGGCAAACTAAAAGGGAATACTGTCTGGTTATATGCAGGGGAGCTGACAGAGAAAATGTGTTGAACAGGTAATGAGTGTGTGGCAGGCATTCCAACAGGAGGGAAACACACAAAGGCAGGAAGCAAAATAGGGCAAGACACACAAGAGACAAAAACAGCAAAATAAAACAGGAAACACTAAACCAAGTCAGGACTAATACCTCACTATGACACTTTGCTAACTAAGTGTTTTGCACTGTTCTTTGGGATGGGCGTTTTTCGCAAATGTTCAAGAGCTGAATTTTTTCAAAAGATGGTCATAAAATCGAATTGATCTTATTTACAATATTTAGAAATGTTTGAAATACTTGTACTAATTATTTCACAAGTAACACTTTGACAATACATTCACAACAATAAGACAAACGTTTATAATGTGTCTCCTGGTTTTTGTGTGTCTAAAGGAATAAACCCTTCTTCAGGATTTCTGTCTCCGCCACAGAACTCCTGAGGACAGCTTTTCTCTGACCTATGAATCGGAACCCTCTTAAATCACATCTCAACAACGTGCTTGGTAAGTTGTTGCTCCTGAACAGCTTCCATGAAATGTGACTTCCTGTCTACCGTCAGCAGTCATCATGAGGCCTCAGAGGGGTTTTTCTCAAAGCGCAGCACAGAGCTGGAAGATTTATGGAAGGAAAAGCAGTCACAGTCCAGTCATTTTCCGTATTTTATCATGTCACACAATAGATTCACTGATCTCTTTTTGATGAATTACGTTCATGTCTGAGAAAACTGACTCTGTCATCAGCATTACAATGGAATACAAATGAAAAAGTAAATCTCTTCCTCTGCCAATGTTTCTTTTCACATTAAACCATCAGACATTCTTTTATTTATAAGGCTTTAGAATTTAACTGGCATTCATACTTTTCCATCCTGGAGTCTATATCCACTCTTACCAAACCTGACATGAATTATATTAATAAGCTTATGGTCATTTATTGGTGTTCTAATGTTACCGTTTTTTTTTTACATACCCTGCTTTTCAAAAACGTCAATCAATCACAACACTTGAACTTACAATATGTAGAATTGTATGAACGTTTTTACATTTAAAGATTGAAATTAATTAAAAATGGAATAAACCGGGGCGCTGGTGGCGCAGTGGTTAGTGCGTGCGCCCCATTTATGGAGGCTGTAGCGTAGGCCTCAAAGCGGGCGGCCCAGGCTCGAATCCGTCCTGTGGCTCCTCTCCCGCATGTCATTCCCCACTCTCTCTTCCTCCCTGATTTCTGTCCACTGTCCTATCTCTACAACAAAGATACATAACACCCAAAAATAAATCTTCAAAAAAAAAAATTGAATAAACCTATGTTATATATATGTATGTCTTGAGTACTTACTTAACCTCAAATATTTCCAATAGTTATCAAAGCCAGAGAAATACGTAATGTTATAGTTGTAACGGGATGTGTATTGTCGTGGCCACCGCCATGACACACGCAACATGTTTATCGTTGCCGTGGAGACACCAGATGTTAAGTCGAAGACCGCAATGCAAGGAAGCGGGAATTGCTACTTGAAGCTGACGTACTGCTGCTGTATGTGCTGCTGTGAAATGTCAAGTAAGTTATACTTGGACACAGTCGGTAAACATATTCTCTTCCTCAGGTTGGTTTCACCCGCTCTTCTTGAGTACGGTCAACACAGAGTTCGTTTTCATTGGGCGTGAGGGGGTGGAGTAGCAGAGAGAACTCCCATGATCACCCGCCAGCCTCAACTTTCTTTTGTTATCGTGTTGATTGAGAGCCCCCTGGTGGCGTATTCAACATACTGTGCCTTTAAACTCGCTTCCCAGACAACATGCAGTAATAACTACAGCTTAACATCACGGCTTAAAAACACATTCCAATTGGATTATATATGACTTTATTTCAAGAACTTTTTCCAGATGAGAAAGCCGTTTTCCTGGCATTTTTGATGATCAAAAACAGGTACCAATGTGAAAAATGGGTAAAAAAAAAAAAAAAAGTCGATTTACCACAAGAGAAGCCGTAAAGAGAGTCTGCAGAAACACAGCCAGACTAAGCTGGAACATTCCTGAGATGGGTGCTAGGCCTGCAGGTAATAAAACACTGCTGTGCAATGATCAACTGTGAATGTTTTAGCACTTGTGTCGTTCACAGCTCCCCGGGGACTCTCAGAGTTTGAGTTGTATCTTTTTGTAACAGCAGGAAACCTAATTGCTTGCTGTTCTACCCACAAAAGGAACACAACTCAAGGCTTAAATCACACATCGGAGTAACTGTCAAGCACCTTAAATGCACCTGATACTACTCGGATAAACATTCATTTACATATTTTAACACGTAACCATATGATTCACATCTTGCTCTGACATTTTTCAAACCTGAAATCATATGAACAGCATTTGTTTCTGATTAATTTGCCAGCAGCACAGATCACATCCAGCAGCAGCACTTTTCCTCTGGCTGTCCCAAAGCTAAATGACACCTGGGAATTTATGTCTGTTATGAAACCGCAGCAGCTGATCTTCATTAAATGTCTTCCTTTGAACCCACTGAGTTCCCTCAAGGCTTTAATCATGGGGACCTGCTTATCTTACAGAGCTGGTCAGTTTATTTATTTATTTATTTCCCTCCTAAATGTTAAGGTAGAAGCAGGTGTTCCTCTTCAATCATCACACTCCTTCTGATCTCATTTCATTTGGTTAAATTAAAGACGGCAGTCACAAAACAATTCTGGATAGTAGAAATATGAACAAAGTGAATTTTGTCTTTCATTATTTTCATGCCACTCACATATGGAACACTCAGAGGCGCTGCTCGTCAACAGGAAAGGCAGGCAACTGCTTTGGGCCCCAGACCACTAGGGGGCTGCCAAAGCAGCGGGCCAAGATGTGCACATTTCTAATGACAGTAGGAATCCTCCCTAAGGGGGCCCCATCTGAAAAGCACTCACTCCCGTTGCCCTGCGTAGGGTCGCATGCATTATTCCTTTGGAAACCAATGTTTGTCAATGAAAGTCAACAAAAAAAAATGAAAAGGAATTATCCGTCTACAGGAGACAAAAAAAGAAACAGGGAAAAAGAGGAAGAGGAGTAATGCCCAATTCACACATACTCTGTGTCCGCCGCGGTCCGTCAGCGCCGCGCACTACGTTGTACTTAGCTTCCACTCTAGTCAATGATTGTGTTCACACAGGGCGCGCTGCGGCCCGTCTCCAGAGCGTGCCACCGACGGCACTGCGCTCTTCTCCGTTTCAAATACGCAGCGAGTCTATTTTCGCCGGAGTACGCTGCAGGCATGCGTCAAGCTGGACAGAATATGACAGCCCGGACAGGAAGTCAATATATACGGACTCGCGATCGTATTTTTCATCACTTTATCAACATTACGTCGAAACAGGGACCGATTAACAACAATGCATTCTCAGAAAGACAAAGCAACATGTTGTTTGCATGTTTTTCTCTTTATTCCCGCGGGATCTTGTAGTTCTCCTGTGATGTGTCATGGGTGCGCTCCGCTGCGCTGACGTCCCAGAAACGGATCCAGTGTGAATGGGCGCGTGCCGTCCGACGGATCAAAACCGTGACGCTGACAGACATAAATGCTGGTTGGAGGGCCCTATTAGTGATTCTTGCCTCGGGCCCCAACAGATTCTAAAACCACCACTGGGAACACGAAACTGCTTTGTCAAGTGAACTCTGGATCAAAATAAAAATAAAAACCTAACAAGTCGAGGGTCCGACCTATAGCCTGGTGTTTGGTGTCCTTTAAAAAACTTATATTTAAAATGTAAATCATCTCTTTAGCCATGATTTAGTCACACACAGAATTTCAAGGTTGTGTCATGAAACACAACATCGATCTTACTCTCACATCCCAAACTTGAATCTCTCCTGTGAAATGTTTCAAAATCTAGGCTACTTAAACATTAACCCTGAGCAAAATGTCTTAACAGCTGTTAGATAGATACTCATGTTCCCCTAAAAATGAATGATTAAAAAAAAGGACCTAAAACCCTCAATAAACATTCTTCTCTATCTACACAACTACGTGTTTGGTTTAGCGTTTGATTTGTGAGTTCTAGTTCAGGAGAACTACATGATCGAGCGGAATAAAGAGAACAACATAAAAACGGCTCACTTTGCCGTTACTCATTTGTGCCTGTTTTGACATGTTGTTATGTGGATAAAATGATGGGATATACGATCAGGAATCCGTACAGGGCGATCTGCTCTGTTCAGCTTGAGTTACGCTTGAAGTGCCTCTGTTTCAAATAGACCTGGCAGGTATTACTAGCAGAACAGAGCAGAGTTGGGCTTCTGCCACGCTCCTGAGACGGGCCGTGGCGCATGCAGTGGAAACTGACTACTGGAGCGCGATCAGCTCCAGAGCACGTGCCCACATTGGATCACGCTACGGCGCAATGTTGGACAGAGCTGTGTCAGCACGAGAAGCAAGCTGTTATTTCAGAGCATGTCACTGCCGCTGTTTTCTTCACATACACTCACAGCGCTGTTCATGCTGGCTGTTACACTCTCACCTCTGATGTATCATAACCGCTGATGCTGGCTCAGCAAAGTAATGGCTGTCATTATGCCTTTGAGACATTTTGAATTTGTTGGTCGAGGTGTGACAGAGACACGACAGCTCCTGGTGCAGGCTCTCGTAATATCACATATCGATTGCTGAAACTCCTTACTAGGTCTTCCTGCATGCAAACTCAAACCTCTGCAAAAGTTGCAGAACGCAGAAATGGGACTGGTCGTTAACTGGCCCAAAGCAGCATGTCACGCCATTGTTTCTCTCCCTCCACTGGCTCCTAGCTGCTGCTTGCATAAAATTCGAAGCCCTGGTGCTCCCTTATAAAACAGAAACAGCTCCTCCCTACCTGAACTCCCGTCAGGTCTAAACTCCCTCCTGTCCATTACGCTGATGATGGTGATATTGAGGATGATACTGATAGGATATTTCTGATAATGAAGATCCTGATGATAAGGCTATTGATGTTGTTATTGTTGATTATTTAGAAAAAAAAAAGTCTGATTGGACTTGAAGCTCTTTGTTGGCACTTAATGACATGTTTCCTCCGGTCTAGATCTTTGCTTGTGTTGTTCTTACTTTCAGATATTATTTTTTGGACAAAAGCGTCTGCTAAATAAATTGTAGAAGAACAGGCTTTGAAGATAGAAGATTGTCTTCTTTCATACATTTTCAGTTAAATAGTAAATGGTCTCGAGCTTATATAGCACTTTTCTAGTCTTTTTAGTACTCAAAGGGCCAGATTTACTGAGCTCCCAATTAAAGAGTACTAAATTGCGTGTTCACTCCCAAAATTTGCACGTTTGGTTGGTGGGTGTTTTGCGGGTGATCTACTAAGAAAATGTGCGCGAATGACACCAGGTGCAAACCTTGTGGAGGCGGTACTATTTAAGTTAGGTTTTTGCGTGTTTTACTGGTTTACATCACGGAGAGTTTGGACAGAAAGCAGGATGACTGCAAGCGCAAAATAGGTATTAGTGAGAGAGGCAAATAAACGCACAATACTTTCGAGTTACAGGAGATAAATCTGAATATTTCAAAGAAAATTTTGGTTAGAAGAAAACCTCGGCATTAAACAGGGCCTCTCTTTTCTTCCCTTAATCTTAAGAATGAAGTGTCATACATTGAACAGGAGGTGCGAGCTGTGTCCTCTGTGGCACGCTCGCTCTACACTCGCCGTTGTCGCGCACCAGACAGCTGGCCAGCGCTGTGTCTGATCGGACATAAATGCCCTGGAAAGAGGTATCGAAGACGGGGGTACAAACAGTGGTGAGGTACCCCAATCCAAGCGTCCTACAGAGTAGCAGCAGCAGCGGGCTTTAAAGGGAGGTGACGAGCACATTATGGAGAGGAGCGCACCAGAGGGGGCGAGCTGGGGGAGAGACGCAACCCGAGAAAAAGGAAATCCTCAATTTAAAATGTAATGTTGGCGAAAAGAGGGAAATAGGAAGACACAAATGTCAATGTTGAAATTCTATAGAATGCAGAGACTGTGAATGTTCAGTTTTGTTTGGCTGTATGGCAACAATAGCCTGTAGTTTAGTCATGGTGTTCCTCTTCCTTAACTATTAGAATATTGAATCAAATTAAAAAATGAATGCATGCCATTTATTTTTCTGTCATTTGAAACATGTAAACACTTGTAGGGAAAAACACGATCTTTATGCCTTCTTTTGTTGTGCCTATGTCTCCTCCTAACTTCAATAACTGTTGTGCGTAACGCTATTGTTGAGTTTTATGTTCTCATTCACATATAAATATACATGTTGTGATGTATAGTTTGACTTACAGTGTTCATATGTATATGTTTTATACAACGTTTATTTTGTATGCACTTGAAGAACAGTGTACATGTTGAGATCTTATTTTGTTATTCATGACTCGTGACTTCCTGTTATGATGCGTTATGTTTTTGCGACCTACTTTACGTTAAGATGTAAGAGCGGGAGATTGGTTGTTGTGTTCCGTGGCTGCTGACGAAATGCTATTCCAGTTAGCTGTGAAGAAGGAATGAATAAAAGCTGACGTGATAACATCAAAGTGTTGTTCTTGGTAACATGGCTGACGAAGCAGCCGACCCACCAGTTGAAGCAGTCAACCCAACAGCTGTGCTCCTTGATTAGCACGTTCCTTTCAAAGGTGTTAAATACAGACACCGTCACAATTACCGCAATTCTTGCCAGGTTTGGTAAATCGCAATGTGTGTAACATTAACTTGTTTGCACTTGTTTAACATTAACTTGTTTTCATTTTCTGCTCCCAGTATTTTGCACTTTAGGGCAGAAACGCCCCATATTGTATATTCATTAAGGCAAACATACTAAAAGGACAATGCGTGTTGTTTAGCTCATTTGAAAGACGCAATCCTCACTGCGCGCCGTTAGTAGATCAGATAGCACATTTTTTGCTGGTGGTATCAAGTTTGCACACGTTTTAAAACACGCTAACCTTTAGTAAATCTGGCCCAAAGGTCAGGTCATACCTACATTCACTGAGGCAGAGGTTGCTTTGTAAAGCGTCTCAGTATTAACTTATCCATTCATACACATTCACATGCCACCGTTAAGGCAGCCGAAGCAACTTGGATTAAATGTCTTGCCCAAGGAAACACATTGGATATGTGGCTGCAGCAGCTGGGGGTCAAACCTCTGACCTTCCGACTGACTCAACCACTGAGTCACAGTTATTGTGTTGCTGTGTCAAGATAGTTTACATACTGTATGCAAGTACCTCAACTGTCTCTGAACTAAATTTCCCATGGCATAACATTGTACCAATATAAAGTTGATATCATTAGCACTGTGCAAAACATTTTATTGGACCTGCTGTACGATGACTTACAGATACTTACATCCTGTTCAAAGACAGGATGGAAACAGGGTAACAACTGTGACATACAACAACGTAGATCTACATTTAGACAATCAGCTTTCTGTATCAACGGCTGTAAACTCTGGAACACATTACCACCTGAAATAAAATCAATCTCATAGCCTACTTAAAATCTTTTACAAAAAACAGTGAAATGCTGGCTGAATGCAAACCAGAGCTGTACCCACTTTTAAATTGTATCTTAAATCTGCAATTTAAACTGGTTCATTTGTATTGTCTTATTGTTGTATTATGTATTTGAATGCATCCTCATTCAGTGTTAATGGGTTTATGTGATCGAATGTTGAACACTTTTACTTTATTTGTTTACCCTAAAGGCCCAACTAAGAGTTTGAAATTAGCAATAGCTATATATGTGTGTATTTTATATATTATTATATACTCTTTATGCAGCACATCAGTTTCATGCTCTGTATTGAAACTATGTTAAATTGTATTGTCCCTATTGAATAAATAATTCACTTCACGGGCATGTGTAAGGATGTGTGTGTCTCAGGCTAAGAGAATGACAGCTGTGGTTCTCCAATCAAATGGAATAAGTTTAAATCTGGGAATTATTGGATTCTTCAGTTTGTTAATCACTGACAATCACATTGGGATATCCTCACTGGACTCCTGGGAGCCTTTATGCCTGTGAACTACTGAAATAAAACCAGCCTCTGGTCAGCCACCAGCCTCTTACCCAATGGTGGCCATTAGACAAATCATTACTGAGCATGTGGCTCTGTATAAATTAGGAACATACAGATGATTAGATGAATGCTAATCCACAGAGAGCATGTTTGGATAGAAATCAAGTCACGTTGAGTTAGTTAATCCTTTCTGTGGTAGGTCAAGAAATTAGCTGCTCAACACCTTTTTGATGGTATAGGTGAGTACAAACTTGTACTGACTCAACATCTCTATTCTTGTAAGGCCTTTGCTTTAAAAGAAATGCTGCGCTTTAAAAGCTGTTTGATGTTTTAGGCTACTAATCTTGATATTGGGCTCTGTTAGGGCGCAGTGACAAGAGGTAAGCTGTAGTGTTCCCAAACACGTTTGACTCCCAAAATCCAGTTCATTTGAGTAGTGTAATTGCTCCATTCTGTGCTCAAGCACGGTACACTGCCTTGGCCCTGGCACGGATGGAAGATGTGGGCACAAGCCAAGTACAATAGTATAATATAATCAATCCCTGACTTCCCTGAGTGTTATGGCTCTGCCTGAATAAAATGACTCAAAATATGCCACAAAGTAAGTAATGCTGCAATCAAATTATCTGTGTTCACCCGATGTGCCTTTCTTTGGATTATTTAGTCTGCCTGTCTTGTAAACTAAGCACGCTTCATGATCACTTAAAGCCACGCATGTGTTGTATTACAACGTTATGTAGGCCTCAAGAGGTAACTGTTCAGGCCCTGTTAGTCTTTGAGAAATTTGAGTGCAGGCCAGCGGGGGGGAAATCATGCTTCAGCACAATACGGGGCACTCAGTAGTGTGAGTGCGCCTTTATAACTGTTCAATTGGACTGTGTTTATCCTTCAGACTTGTATTGAAATACTTTAAGAAAAGCTGAAGTAGATGACTTCAAACTTTCAAAGAAACTTCAAAAGCTGAATGATTAAGCAAGTGCAGAAGCAAAACCCAATGCATGATACACAACAACATACTAAAATTTAAACAAATATAAATACATTTTGACCAAATAATGTTGCTCTATGAAGAGTGGAATTAAGATTCACACTGAATAAGATTCATCTTCTCTGTGCAAGTATAGAAAATAATCATTCACACTTCATGTCAAAAGCAGTACAATCCTCACTGCTAGCCATGTCACCCTCCAATGATCCTTTAAGGAACACCAATCCTTGCAATGTAGAACTAAGTACACAGATTGAGGTTTCCATTTTAATGTCTGGTAATTTCATATTTAAATATCTTTTTCCAATATGGAAAGTGATAGTCCAATCCATTCTCATAAATGTAATAGTTTCAGACATTGCCTCAGAAGTTTATCTGATTTGTTTTTCGATGTTGTTTACCGGTTATAAAAAGATGATGAAAGGGGCATGAAATGGAGGGGAAAACCAATATAAGATGTATGGCATTTGACTGCAGACATTATAACTGATCCCTCCCATTCCTTGTCTATGAATCCTCACAAAAGTGTAGGCTAAACCATGTTTTATTAGCTTCTGAAATGCCAAGCAAACACTATGATGCTTCTGTCTATGTGTACTGATACATAATGAGGGTTAAATTCATTACTCACAAAATTATTGTCATCGATGTCAATGACTTTCATTAAGATGAGTGGTTAGACCTAGAACAGAGAAAGGTCGTAAGTCTCCTTCACAAGGAGTGGATTTGACTGATAGACAATCAGTGCTTTATGGTCATGTTTTATAAAAAGCTACAACAAATGTGGACGCTTAAAGACAGGTAAGTTGCACTCAAACAACATAATTATTTCTGAGCAGACTCATTGATTCAAATTTCTCCATGTTGTTTTAAATTCTTTCCTAGATAAATATGGACTTTCTCGGCAATAAAATACCCCATCCGTTAGGCGTTAGTATTGGGGTTTGTAGGAATGACTCCCCATCACATCATTGAAACAGGGGTTAAAAGATTCCGAATGCATTTAGAATCAATGCAAAGGCATATTTGTCACCTACATAATGTCACTTCAAGGCAGTAGTATTTGTAATGCCTTGATTGTCCATCCATTATCTATAGTGCTTTTCCTGTTTCGGGTCGCTGGAGCCGATCCAAGCACTGGGTGAAAGTCAGGGTACACGCTAAACTGTTAGTCAGTCAATCACAGGGCTGACATAGACGGACAACCACCCACACTCTTATTCACACTTACGGGGTACCCAGAGAACCAGGAGAGAACCAACACATGCACAGGGAGAACATGCAAACTCCACACAGAGAGGCCCTGCCTGACGGGGATTTGTACCAGGAACCTCCTCTCTGTGAGGCAACAGCGCTTACCTCACTTCCTTCAAAGGCGGGGGGCAAAGTTGTTCTGCTCCTGATCAGCACCTGTCTTCAGCAAAGCCGTAACACAATGTGAAATCAAACACTGAGACACCGATTTAACAGCGTTGGGGGTGATTACAGAGGTGCATGACAGCGAAACATAGTTAAGAATCCATTTCAGAAGCACAAGGTGTAAAGGGCTTCTTTTTTGGGGGGGGGGGGGGGGTGATGCATTTACTTAGAGAAAAGACAGTGGCTAGAGACAGAAATCAGGTAGAGAGAGAGTTGACACTGACATGCAGGAAAGAACCTGAACTTGAAGCTCGGCCCCCTGCTTTCAAGGACTTCAGCCACTCTACATGGGATATGCGCACTACTGTAACAGGCTACCAGCACCCCTAGGTGTGAAATTTATTTTTAAGTTAATGTTAGGTTAATGGCTTAGTATTTTTGGTTTCTTTTTACTTGTGCAACAGAGTCAACAGTGGCTTGTAAAGTCAAGGTATGAGACAAGTGACTGTGTGCTCCAACAGCATTCTGCAGCCTTGTTTCTAGTCATGATGCAAATCTCTCCTTTGCAAACTTTGTGGCAGTGAAATCATTTATGAAGCAGAAGCCTAAAAGGGTGATGGGGGCTGGGTAAGGTATTATGGATAATAGATGTTGAAATATTATTGTATGATGTGGGGGTTGGATGGAGAGCACTTCCCCCATGCGATATGAGCTTCAGTTTAATATCAAAAGTCTTATATTTATATGTACCCCAGAACATGTGTGTGTGAGCTGTGCTAAATGTGGCCCAACTCCGTCCAATGGCTCTTTAAAGATCTTACATCAGCCAGCAACTGATCTCAGTCCAAGGTCTTGACAGCTCTCAGCCAGACAGGCAAATATGAGCTGAAAAGACAGATGGGGACACAGAGTCTGCTTGTTCCCTGTACTCTGTAGACAGTGTTTTCAGGGGTTGGACTCAGTGATGTGCTGCTTATCTGAATAACAGAGGAACTCCCTGCTCCCACCCACACTCTCCTTATCTCGCTACTGAGTTGCATTACTATTACAGTAAACAAAATTAAAACACAGGCAATTACTGCTTTTTATGTACAGCAAGATACTGTAATTCCACAGTTACATACTGCTGTATCACAGTAGTTCCAAGGGCATGGCAGCTGTGAATTTACAGTATGCAATTGTAGTTTTACTGTTATTTACTGTGAAAGCTGAATTCTCCCTGACTCTCCCTGAAGTGATCACTAACAGACTTTCACCTGTCTGCCTCTGTCTCTCATTGTCTCCGGGAACGCTATTTGCGTTTGCCAAGAGTTTTAATCCTGTTGATGATCCGTGAATTAGAATCTGAATCAGAAATACTTCATTAATCCCAGAGGGAAATTCAGTTGTTACCGTTGCTCTAAAACACAAACAGAAGTAGGAAGTATAGAAATAATTTAACAATGTAAAATAAAATGGAATAGAGATAATAGATAAGCAATAAAATAAGCAATAACTACCAGGTAGGAATGGGATTAAAGGTATGTACAAGGGTAGTGACTTAAAGATAAAGATAAAACGTAAAAACAATATTTACAGTTGCTAATATAATGAGTTAATTAGTGTGGGTATTGCAAGGTTTTAAATAGTCCAGGGTACAAGTGTCTTTCTCTCAAAGGGAGGAGTTGTAAAGTCTGATGGCCACAGGCAGGAATGACCTCCAGCTGGGAGAAGGCTGTAAGAGAGGGAGTTTGAGGAGGGGGGGTGAGAAGGACCTTATTATCGTATTATTATCTTATTCCACACACACACACACACACACACACACACACACACACACACAAAAATGACCTCTAACATACACACACACAGACACAAAATCATCTGTAACACACACACAAAATGACCTCTAATACACACACAAACACACACACACACACACACACACACACACACACACACTCAAACATACTTCAAAGCATTGGGCAGAAATTGCAATTGAAATGCAAATGCTTTCAAAAACAATGTCCTGTCTAAATGTGGACATATACCAGTCTGTGATATATACTTTTACTTTTGAGCCTCTGATCATAAGAATAGTGAAAACAGTTCAGAATTTCAGCTTTTTTTAAAATAAAAAATTAGGTATCATTTTATGTAAATGAGGTCTATCATACCATAAATAATTGTAAAATTCATGTCAATATGTTGGAAACACTAAAAAGGTGAAACTAAAAAATCATTAATCATTGATCATTTTATACCTTGTGCTTTATAAGCAGTCGAAACAGAACAGGTCAGTTTGACCTGGGAGGACAAAAGTTGCATAGTAAATGGGAAGACAACAACACAAGGGTTTTAAATAAGGAATCATGCTTATTTATTAACTAAAGATGAATGAAGGGGGAGGGGGGATTAGATAAGATCACTCCTCTTCCCACTCCATTTAAACATGTAAATAGAATTGCCTGTTCTCCTATGCACCATTATTTTGTTTGCTTGTTTGTGTGGTTATGGAAAAAAATAGTTCATGTTAATAAAGAAGTAATAATCCAACAGGGGGCCATATTATGATGTCGGATATAGGTCATAAACTATTCCCTCTCCGTCTAATTCTCCAGCTCTGAGCCTTTGATCACTCATCAGTCCTTCCTTCGGTGGCTGGCTACAGGGGATCAGTTGTGTTGCTTGAAGGAAATGGTCGGCCTCAGCGAAGTGCTTTGATGTGTTTACTTATACTGTACATTCTTCAGCTACCAGCTAAAACTATTTTGCTGTGTCTCAGCAGACCCCAAATATCATACATGTTATGTAGTGTTTATCCTTCACATACCCAAGCCTTTAAGGCTTTTAACACCCAGAACATCCAGTTATCCATGACGTTTTGGTGCACAACTCAGATTTCCACTCTCTCTTTCTCACTGAACCGTAAAACTCAGGCCCTGCATCCAGGGTTGTCTGAGGTCATCGTGGTTCTTTGACAGCTACAGGACCTGTTTCTGACCCTCACAGCTGGACACAGACCTCTGTGGATTAAAGCGGTGTCTGTCAAAAACAACCCTTGCTAATATGTGTGTGTATTTTCATCAATAACTACCTTTTCTCTCACCAAACATCTGATGTATAATCGCAATAAAAACGTGTAAAAATTATCTTATTCACACAGGAACCTTTAACATGAATGTATTTTTATTAAGCTAGTTATACAAGTGCTAAAATTGTCATCCTACTCATTAAGTGGCTTTTTGTCTACTCTACTAACAAAAGTCACGAGTTTAGTTGATTTGCATAGATGAAATTGTTTTGCTAAGTTTAAAATGCAAAAAGTGATCAGATGGGAAACTTCACATTCATGTTGGGAGTGAATACATAAATACAAGGGGCTAAAAATAAATGTGACTGACTGCAGTGTCCTCAGCACATTGGTGTCATAGCAAGGTTGCACATGAAGTGTTCTATTTCAGCGGCGCGCAAGCGGCCAAACGTTTTTACTGTGCCGACCAAAGCGCATGCAGGTCAAACAGAGTGCACGTCCCAGGCTAGCTGGCTGAATAAATGAGTCACTATTTTTACAGTGAGCGTGATGTGGCACAGAGAGCGCTCAAGGACTCACCCTTTACCCAGTGAAGTTCAGAGATCCCCTTCAGACGTAGCCTATTTGATACTATTAAAAGATACACGATTTTAAAAAATAAAATATTTTAAAACAGATTTTCCGCAAGTGTTGACTGAATGATTAGAATTTAATAAATAATGAAAACCTATCTTCTTATATTGTTATTTAAAGATCCTACATCTCAGTTCTCTTAAATGACGTGTCGGCTCTCCTAGCTCGATCCTCGCTTGAACTGGAAGTAGTTTCAGGACCTGCCACCTTAAGGATCATCTCAGAGATCTTACAGCTGCCCCTGAGGAAGGAGGAGGGAAATCTGAGGTAGTGAAACAAGCTGGCTATTTGTGTCAGCTTTTAATGTGAACAATGGGAGCCAGTTCCCGTTTGAAAGAGTTTTTTTAACCCCCTTATTGTTATTTAATACATGAAAGAATAGACTGATGATCATTTCTCCAGCCGCAGGTACACCCAATGCTCAGTGATATTACATTAACATGGTACAGGCAAAAGTGTTAGTATGGGAATGATATGTTTTAGTATAATTACAATCAATTATTCCAGTAAAAGATATGCACGCATATCATTCATAGGTCAAACCATTGCTAAACGTGGCTGATTTAATAAATCCAAAATGGTACCGCATAAAGAGCCGTTTGGGAGCCCAAAGCACACTTACTCCTGAGGTCACACGAGAGCAGCCTTCCTGGAAGTCAGTTATTGGGAGCATGCCCCCCTTTTTCTTTGGACTCCTGATTGGACGCTGCAGCAGATCAGACTTCACAACATCGTCAGTGTTTAATAACTGAGAACAGATGGGACTTGAAACCGACACTAAGGGGAGCCTTGAAACTGATCTCAAATATATCTTAAATAATGAGTTGGTATGTGATGAGCTGCGGTTAAAAATCATGTTTGAAAGGGTAGCTATTAATTCAATATTGAGTTTAACTTTTGTTAAACGAATCACTAAAAAGGGCTTATATTGATTTGTTTCCTGATTCACCATCACACAAAAACTTTTAATTTGGAGCACAGATGGCCTAGAGGTGAGGTTGTGTCATGTGAGACTGAAGTCCTCGAAGCTGGTGGCCCGGGTTTGAGTCCGACTTGCGGCTCCTTACCCCAGATGTCTTTCTCTCTCTCTCCTTAAATTACTCTATCCACTATCCTATCAAGTCTAAAAGCCCTAAAATAAATCTAAAAAACATCTGTTAAATTGAGTTGATATGAAATCAACAGCATCACAGATAACGCCTTTATTACTTACTTCTTTTTTGTTATCAGTTTGTAGAAGTGAGTGAGGTTCTCTGAGTCCGGTTTGTTGCAGCCACAGCAGAACCCTGCAGCTACTCTACATATCCCATCAGGATTCCTTAAAAAGTCAACTTTGTAACTCCCATCCCGCTTGATCATTGCAACTTTTCATAACCTCTGCATTCAGGTGTTTGAGTTTGGATCTGCTCATTGTTGATTTACCTACAGCCTAATCCTCTCCTCTTCACCCGTGTCGTTCCATCTGCTTTGCTTTAGCCTTGTTTCCAACCCCTGGCCTTGCCAACCCTGCTCCTTTGACCTGGACTGCAGCTTGGCTCGGTTTTTCCCCCTCTGCTCAGCACATTCAGCATCCAACACTGTCCCCGCTGCTCCTTTTTTCAACTCAGTCCTGCTCTCTCCGGGCTCAATAGTCCATCCTCCTACCAATAAATATTTATCTCAGTTTATTCCAGGTCTCTTCTTCTGTTCTTTGGTTCACCAGCCAAGCCTCAACAAAGTTTCTCTTACAGTATGAAAAGTCCTTTATCTGCAAAGGTCTGCAATAAATCAAATCAAATCAATTCAATCTCAAGGGAGTCCATACACTTCAGACAGCACATATATTTACCTATCCACTTTTCCTTGTCCTCAAAGAAAAACGTCATGAGGTCAAGGTAAGGTGTGAGGAGAATTCATAAGGACCTAAGACATGACAACCACTGTGGTGGAATAATCTGACTGCTCTCTCTTACAGTGAGCTACATACTATACAATGGTTACTTTAAGTCAGCCATGTTGAAACTACAATGTAAATCTGAAAAACTGTCTGTAATATGAAAAGCTGCATCATTTCAGTTGTTACGAAACCAATCGTGAAACCTTATAAGAAGGATAAGCACAAACTCATAGAACAGGAATTACATTCAGTAACCTAACACAGCAATCTGTGTAAGAGAGTTTGTTACAGACTACAGCAGGCTGCTACAGGACTGATAATACATATATGTTAAGATAGAGTGCTTTAGAACAAACCAGCTGCATGCAGAGACTCTCTCTTGTGCCGGTCTTTATGCTCTTTTAACCAAGGTCTGCATCAGAGTGCTGAATCCTGCATTGAATTTGACCTAAAAAATGGGTGGCTTCTCCGTGAATATTCCATGCCTGCTATAAGCTGACCACAAGTTTGAAACTGTATCTGCATTCTGTCTATTTCTCACGTTGCTTTTGGGTGGTCAGGTCTCACGTTTTGCCCCTGGCTGCCACCAGCCTCATTTTTACCTTCATGAAAAATTGCTTTACAAAAACAATTGATTGTAATGTTGCTATATATATATATATATATATATATAAATTTCAAAATATATATAAGGCTACCAGTGCCAGCTTTGAAACAATCTATTTACTCATGCTAAACCTGTCATATTCAATATTAGTCTCAAACTCAGTTTGACAATCGTATCAATAAATGAAATGTGAGAAATGAGAAAAGGATGCATCTCGTAATCTGTTAGACCAACAAAACAACCAGTGGACATTCCATTGTAAAGTGTTAACAAGTTGAATAAAAATGCCATCTGCTTTAAAATGGCTCAGATGGCTTAGACATTTCCATGACATAATCAAGGGCCCATTTCTACTGCACTCAATAAAAACCCATTAACCCATCTACCAACCCGAGCAGATTGTTTATAGCTCAGAATTAGTGGGCTATGAAAGAGCAGAGGTCCAAAATGGTGCTGCTAAGCATTTAAAGAACTCATCTAGAGATCTCACGTTATACTTATCCTGATGTATTTACTAGGGCTTCCGATCAATTTCAGAATACAGTTTAAAATTCTTGTTAATGTGTTTAGAGTCTTGCACGGTCACGCTTCAGCTTACATCACTGAGTTGCTGAAGCCTCAAAACACACGCAGGACCCTGAGGTCCTCTGATCAGGGTCTAAACAAGACTTAAAACAAAAGGAGGCTTTTGAGGTTACATCACCTAAACCAGAACTAGCAGCTGTGAACTCTGGATACTTTTTTTTTTTAAAGCAGTTAAAGACCCATCTGTTTAGACTTTTCCTTGTTTGATGTATCCATGTCTAATTTTATGTAACTGTCTGTTTTTAATGTCTGTTTTTTTCTCATATTTTATTGTGAAGCCCTTTGTGACGTCTGCTCTTGAAAGGTGCTGTAAAAAAAAAAGAAACATTCACAGGAGGAGGAGAACCTTAGCGGAGGGCGATAGCATTGAATCTAAAAATACTAAGAGAACGTTGATGTGCATATTAACCAGAGATGTTTTAATTTTAAATCTATGTCTCAGCCTCCGGTGGGTTGGCTGGGCTCAGCCTTAGAGGTAGGGTGAGGAGCTCAGACACTGGTGGGGAGCTCGGAGTAGAGAATCTACTCCTTCGCATCAAAAGGAGCCAGCTGAGATGATTTAGCAATCTGATTAGGATGCCTCCTGGACGCCTCCCTTTGGAGGTTTTTCCGTGCATGCCCAACTTGGAGGAGAACCCAGGGTAGACCCAGAGTTCGCTGGAGGGATTATATATCCCGTCTGGACTGGGACCGCCTCGGAATCCCCCAGGAGGAGCTGGTAAACGTTACTGGGGAGAGGGAAGTCTGGGTTGACTTACTGTGCTTGCTGCCACCGCGACCTGACCTCGGATAAACAGAAGAAAATGGATTGATGGATCTCAGAGTCCATCTGCATATGTCATTTGATTCTAAACTTGGCTGTATTGTTTTACCTTACACTTCATTAATGTGTAACCCATGTGTATGTATATGTGTCTGCGTTGGGTTCTGGTTGGGAATGATGAATCAGGAGACAGTATATGGGTTCTGGTTCTTTACTTTCGGCCACTGTATTAACAGATAGAAATACAGAGATCCATGAGCTGTGTGTGTGTTGTGAGGCTGCAGCAAGCATCTCCCCTGATAAAATGTTCCACCTGGTCTCACAGCCAGTCAGTATAGCTTGTGTGTTTCCTTGTGTTTTCCTCATTTTCCTCTCATTTAACATTTCCTCCTGTGCCTAGGGATTACCAGCCTCCATTTATTTGCCAATTCACGCCTTCGGCCCCCATCACCTTGCCAGGACATCATCCTCTCCATAATGCTGCCAGCACTGTCTGTCTTAGCCGGCTTTAGCCAATCCACTTCCCAGCTGCCTGCATGCTCCCTGCCTTGACCATACCCAAAATTACGAAATAACACAACCATCACCACTTCTCATTTTAATCTACCGGGTCATTTAAGCTACTTCTACTTGTGGTCAATGTACAGCTGGTACTTTTCATGCCTTGAAATCATAGTGTGGTTATTTAAAATGTCCCTTTTTTATAAGCACTGAGAAGTGCACTGTCTCGTATTATTAAAGGGGCAAATTATTGACCAAAATAACATTCCCAAACTTTTTTTGGGGAGTTGAGATTAATTGTGAGGGCACTCACTCTTTCTGCTCAGTGAGAGAATCAACTCACTGCAGTCAGGTGTGTGTGGCACTGATTGGCTTTGATTGAGCCCAGGTGTGGGGAGCTTTTATATACTCTGAGTCTCCAGTGCTCTGTTACTCATTATCTCCCCTTCAGAGGTAATGAGACTCAGTGGGTTCTTAAGTTGTTTAGGTGTATCTCTAAACACCAACCAAGAACATTATGTGTATTAGATTTCCATTGCCAGTCTCCCAGAGTATTACTTTGGGTGCTGGATAGTTTTGTTGCAACTCCACCTTTTTGTGTTTAGAAAGGTCTCCCTGACAGCCTTTGCTTTTTGTTTCATGGGTCTCAATTTTGGTTTTGAGTCAGATGCTTGGCAGCAGTGGTTTAGTTAATCACTTTTGTTGCATTTAGTTTAGAAAGCTTGTTGTGGCTCTATACAGTTTTGTTGTTTCTTCCCATATCCAATCTAGCTTACAGATTTTGTGGTTATCCTTCTGGGATAACTGCGGAAATAAAGACCAAAGCATTCAAATAAATCAAAAAGTTTATTTTTTTTCCTCTGAGAACAAACAAACTAAAGTCAAGCTGTGCTGAAAGAAACAGAATAGTTTGCTTCAATTAACCGAGTGATCCTTCAAAAATGAAATGTCAAATAGTCAGTGGTAAAAATGTAAACACTAGGCAAACTATGGCCGTTTTCGAAACCGCGTACTACATACTACTATCTAAATCAGTATGCAGTATATACTGGGTTCAACAGTAGTATGTAGTATGACAGCCAGTCGTCGGTTATTTTGCAGTATGCTTGGCACGGTTAAACTGGTTTTACTCAGCTGTGAATAATATGTAGTAATAGAGCAAGCGAAGCATCCTGTAATTGCAGCTGCTTGTCCAGCTGTGACACATGCACTGTACAGTCTACAAAGCAGCAAAATACGAGGTAGTAAGACATATAAATATATGAATATGTCATATTTGTTATTGGTTCATAATGTGGCAAGATATTCAGCCACCGACAACTTCAAACAGCTGCGCTCCGGCATTTTGATCTCTGACCTGGCACTTTGCATTGTGGGAAACAGTACGCGAGGTAGACTGGTCCGATGCATACTGTACATTTTTCCAGAATCAGTATGACATCCTTGTATTTTTGGCATACTGCGGATCTCGCAGTTCTTCGCATACTGCATTTTGGCCAAATCAGTATGTACTAGTAGTATAGTGTGCGGTTTCGAAAACTGCCTATGACTCATCTAGAGTCAGTCCTGGCAACAGCTGCATGATCAGTTCCAGGAGACTATGTAGATCACACAACTCAGTATCCTATACAACTTTCTCCTTCTTCAAGGCCAGCCCCATCAAGCACAGGTCGTCAATCCTTGACTCCACTTTCATCGACTGTTAAACAAAGCAAAGAACAGAGACACAAACCATTTAGCTAAACAATGACAAGTCAAATGAGATTTTTGGTAAATAAGCTAACTCTTCAGTTTATACTTTATTGATCCCTCGAGGGGAAATATGTTTTTTACACTCTGTTGAATGAACATGAACACACACACACACACAGGCTGAAATACATGCACAAACAGGATCCAATGGAGAGGTGTCAGAGTGAGGGGGCTGCCCACAGCAACCGCTCCAGAGCAGTTTTGGGGTTTGGTGCCTTGCTCAAGGGCACCTCGGCAGTGCTCAGGAAGTGGACTGGCACCTCTCCAGCTACTATAAGCCAATTTCTGGACTTGGTCTGTGCCCTACATACTGAGCTACTGCTGCAATTTTAATTAATAATTCAAATTAAAGTCATACAGGTATGACTTTAATAAATTTTTGACATGTTCTTACCTCAGTGCTTGTGTATTGTTGATTGGAACTTTGCATGTCCACTCCGGTCCATTACGGCTCCGTGCACCCTAACCCAGACAAAGGCATTCCTGCGGTAATTTTACAGATATGAGATGATAATACAGGGGGCGCTGCACTAATAATAAAACAAGTGTATTTTATGAATAGCTTCATCCACATAATTTGCCTGAAATACTCGCATTTGGTTCTTATTGCTCCACCTTTTTGGCTGTTCATAACTGTAGTCATTTTAGAAGTTCACTACTCTATATTTTGTTTATAATTCAACATTTTGAGTGTTTAAAGTTTTAGGTCTATACATTTTTTTTTTTCCCCCTAAGTGATGTCATTACCTCATACTGTGGCATTGGTGTCCTTGCCTTCTCTGTAGCTCAGTGGGTAAAACCGCTACTCAGGTTATCTGAAGGTTCGGGCTTCGAGTCCTGAGACCAGCAGGGTATCTGATTTATAAGTTTCTGTGTTGGGTAGAGTATCTATTCAATTGTTTTAAGATGGAGATTTCATACCATTAAACCCACAAGGGCCGCTGTGGTAACAATAATACGCGTGTATTTCAAAACTCTTATGTCTTTTTAAATGTAATAAACACCTTTCATGGTGGTTGCTTATGCTCACAGCTTTGCCAGCTCTCACACTGCAATTTCTTCAGGAATTGCCTATTCTAGTTCACTTTCAGAACCAAAAAAGAAAAATCATACGGGACACATGACGTGTTGGTCGCTCTCGCTCCCGCCTCTCCTCTCTCGATCAGCTCACAGAGCTCCCCGATCAAGAGATCTGATTGGTCAGTGGGAGGAGATTTGAACATAACGTGCTCCGGAGCAGGTTAGGTGAACAACATAAGTTACCATGGCGATATACCCAGGTAAGAAGTAAACCATCTGAGTAATAAAAGTAAATCTAAAGACTAAAAAACCAGGAAGCTACCTCGCCAACCCCAAATCCTTCTTTGTAGTACAGGCCCCTGGTCAACTTCAGACTTAACACAGCTGTTTATTTTTCTTAAAGCAGAGACAGGCCTGACAACAAACAGAAGCTGACTAGCAACAGTTCCAATTTTTACTAACATAAAATAAAGTAAACAAAATGATAAATGTCTTTCCTAGTCTCCTAACATGAAAAAGAAAGGAACAACAAAAGGCTTCTCCCTCCTGGCTCTGTTTGTAGTGGCCGTATAGAAGGGAAGAGCAACCTGCAGCAGCTGAGTTTTTTAAAAGCTGTGATGTGGGGGTTCGACGAATCTAGTTTAATCAATTCTCTTTTCTCCCTCCATTCCACAGCAACCTCTGCGTCACCATACAATAAAAAACCCCATTATTAATACATAAATATGACTCAAGGTCAAAATATTCATGAAGTAGCTTCAAAACCAAAGCTTGCTCTTCACCAGCTGCTTCTGAGTTCTCTGTAGCGACATCCTTGCATCACTCAGACAAGAGATACACAAAATGATGCAAGGAAAGAAATGATGATAAAACCAACCATGAAATATGTTAAGAAGACAAACAAGATGTCCATTTCATCGAAGCGTCACAACAAGCAGAATCCTTTTTTGATATCTCCTGAATCAACTTTCAGATGGCTTTAAGAGATGTGTTAGAAAAAGGAGGTAGTTATAATAATAATTTATACTTTATTAATCCCGCCAGGGGAAATTCAGTTTTACACTCTGTTTCATGAACACACACATACAGGATCCTATGGACATGAATTAATGGGGCTGCTCACAGCGAGCGCTCCAGAGCAGTTTTGGGGTTCGGTGCCTTGCTCAAGGGCCCCCTCCGCAGTGCTCAGGAAGTGGACTGGCACTTCTCCAGCTACTAGGCCAATTTCCGGTGACCTTATGGTTCCCAACCCAAGTCCCTGACTGAGACTGAGCTACTATACGCACATCACATAGGTGCAGGGCAGTGCAAAAACAGCAAACTGAAGAAGAAAAGGCCCGCACACTCGCTCAAATGCCACAAAAAAGATTTTTATTAAGCACAACATTTGACCAGAGGTCTTCTTCAGGTCATGATTTTTTTAAGAATGGAGAGGGGCCATATATATATATATATATATATATATACACACACACACCAATGGCTGACAGGCACGACAATGGTAGGTGTGGTTAAATATTCAAAACGTCCCACGGTGAAACACATCTATAGTGATCACCTTCCAAATATAACACCTGGAAAAATACAAGGTAAACATACAAAAGCAAAATACATATTGTCAGGGAAGCTTTTTCATTATACTAATACAAAATACATGAACAACAATAAAGACATCCAAAAAACCATAAAACAATAATATTACTATGTGAAGGACAGTAAACACATCTGTTTTTTTTGTTCAATGACAGATGTTTACATGTTCTAATTTTGAATGTATGTGTGTATATATAGATTTTTTTTTTTTTTTCAGATGTGAGGCCAAGTTTTAACAAGGTACCTATTTAAAATAGCATTTAAACAAGGTAGCTTTATGCACTCACCACCATCCAGAATACATTATTAGGATTTATTTAAAAAAAAGATTGTTAAGAAGAAATGTTTTGTCATATTCCTGATTAAGGTCTTTGGGCAGTAGAGTCTAGAGAGTGAAAATGTGGAAACTTTCTCTTTTTTAAGTAGGATGGTATTTAAATCACCTCCTCTTCTGGGAGGTTTAACGTGCTCTAGGTTTAACAGATGTGTTTCCACAAACGTGTGTCCCACAAAAGGCAGTTCACTGATCACTTTCCTTTACTTACCTGATCCCGTCTCCCTCTCAGTCAACACCTGTGTCTCTTAAAAGTGAATCCCAATGCCCTGGTTGCCAATCCCGCTCTGTGGCGGGTGTTGTTAGCCAATCACAGCTGTTTCTCATTAGCTTGATCATCATTCTAACATGTTTCACAATAAGTCCACACATTAAAAACATGCAAAACTGATCAAAATAATTCTTAATTAAAACATGCAATAAAACCCACTGAATAATAAAATCACACCTGAACATACAGGATCAAGTAAATTACACTGCATGAAAAGATTTCCCTGGCACTGTGAGGTGCCCTGAATGTATTTTAATCAAATACACACATTAACAATGTTTTGTCTCTGTATCCTGTTACCTGATTAACAAACACCTGCACATGAAGAACAACCTGTGTTCTGTGAACTGTGAACAATGATTGACTATTATTTTTTGCATTGCTATGTAGTGCTTCTCTGATTATGAACTCTGGGGTTTGTAAACACAAATAAGTGTGTCTCTCAAGAACACTGGAAATGATTTATTATTAATAAAGGAGTTTTCTATGAAAGCAGAGCTAAATATTTCATTCTTCAAACTAATGTCAAAAGATTTATTTTAATTCCAACTCATCACACTCCATAACTCTTGAAATAGATGTTTATTAATGATCTGTTGTAAGGCCTTCCCACACAGAGTCCATTTTTTATGATGCGTTTTTTCAGATCCTTGATCCGATAAAAAACATTACACACAAACACCTTGCACACTGAGTCCGCTGCATTTATTTTTCTATCAATTGAAAGAATTCACAATATGACGACCTCTGTTACAGCAGCGGAGCACAGCGCATCAATTTACCACAGATAAGATTGAGCGGGACGGGAAGTCAGACACCAATACAACATTAAAACATTATTTTCAGAATAAAACATGTTTTTACATTTCAGAAAAATGACTGTATGTGTGTTTGTTTATATGTTTATAAGGTTTATAGACTTTTAAACCACATGCACCATATTATCTCGCACTGTCGCGAGTGAGTCTGTAAAATTACCACAGGAGTTCCTTTGTCCGGCGTGGACAAGCAATGCACACTTTCTGGTGAAAGTTCTGGTTGAGACAAAATGTCTCGTACTCATACAGAGTGACCAAGCAGTGAAGTTGATTTTGTGATTTATTTCACTAAATAAATGAAAAACTGTGTCTGTCCACTCCTGAAAACAAGAGACATGATGAGTTTCACCTGTTGTAGAGGAGAGTTCTTCCTGTTGATAAGGAGCCGCACAATTATCCTGATTGCTTCCAGGTGTATTTTAGTCCAGTTTGACTGGAACCACACGTTTAAAAAAGAACACCAGATTCCGCAAATCTGATTGTTTTTTTTGTCCGACTTCCTGTCCAGGTTTTTCTATTCTGCCCAGTTTGACGCGTGCCTCCATCATACTCCGTCGAAAGTAGACTGGCAGCGTATTTGAAAGCAGAGCGTAGCAATCATTGACTAGTGTTAGGTGGGGTTATTTCTGTAGGACATGTTCAATGATGAAGTCGTGAAACAGACTGTGAATTATCTCAGCATTTCTTCAGCCACACAGCAACAGAACACACATCAGCTGAACTGTGTTGCTTGTATTCTGTTAACCTACAAACAACCTCCAAATTCCTTTCCATTTGGTTAGACTTCCAATAGGCTAGAAATGTGACATTAGCTTGACTTGTAAATGTCAGACATAAACATTTCTTCCGTCTCAGAGAATCACATTTCCTTTTCAGCTCACAACATTCACTTCTCACACACGCTCCAATTCAAATATGACTGTTGCTATGAGACACACGTGTATTACAGCTTCACAGACCTAAAAGAGGAATTACTCTTAGATGGCTGACACAATTAAATGATATATCCAGAAAATGATGCCACGATGAATGAATTCATACTAGTGACTAGAGTGCAACGCGGCGCTGACGGACTGCGGCACACACAGAGTATGTGAAAATTGGGGGTCAGCCTCTCTCCCTTCAGCATAAGCGAGTGATTTACAGTGATTACAACTAAAAGAGCCATGAAGACTTTGCCAACCAAACTCTTATCATTAAAAACATCAGGGCAGCCTTGGTGTCTGAACATCTATCGTCTCTCAGAAAATGTGTCATGGAACGACTGCATATGGAGGTTGCATTTAACATACCTTAACCTGTACGGCCCTTTGTGCCTTCAGCAGCAATCACTTACCTATGATTCATTTCTCTCAACATGACAGCTCGAATGAAGGTAATGAGATGAAGGATTAATATGGAAAGTCAAACGCCATGACATCAAAACATTACACAAACCTCTCAAGGCCTAAAGCGGAGTTAATTTGAAACACTTGGGTCTCATTGTTGAACTAGTAGGTACAGCAGCAATAAAGGCGGGGTCTGCAGAGGTCAGATATAAGCCAGGGGGCAGATATGGAGTCAATAACAAGGAAGGAGAAAGTAATGGAGAACGAGCATGGGTAGAGTGTTATAGTGTCAGTATTAGCAAAGGCCACACGAAGAAAACAAATTGAAAAAGAGGACTTTGGGGAATAAGGTGATAAAGTGCAGCCGAGGGGCACAGCTCGGGAGCTTTTTGAAGGATGGATAGTGCGAAAGGGCAAACCGAACATAAGGCAACCAGGCGCTAACTGTCCACTATTTAACACCTCGCCGTCTCCAAGGTGATTAGAAGTGACATGGGAATGCATTTTACCTCAAACACTGAAAAGTCTTAGTTCTCAATATCTTCATGAGTAGTCCATGTTGGTGTAGTACATCCTGTTTATTTTCAGCACGGAAATTAGTCTGGTAGGTTCCCCCTTTTGGCAAGAGACGCCTGCTTTCATCTGTCCCAAGCAGTCCAAAGAGATCTCCAATAAAAGGCGGTTAGCAAACCACAGCTGTCTGACGTTAATAGCTCTGTGGGTAACACAGGCGTCCTCTATCCATGATGATGACTAAACATCAGGCTTCTGTCCACAGTGTCAACATTACAGAGCGCTAAAGCCACAATTTTGTGGTTTCACTTGGCAGAGGTGCACGCAGAGAGCTTTCCAAAATGACAAAGCCGATAAGCTGCCACACACAGACTCCCAAGTGATGGAGCCAAAGCGTTTGGAAGAAGAAAAAAAAACCCTCCACAGCAGAATGAGTCCAGCTCCATCATCTCTGAAAAAGCTTTTTATGTTTCATATGTAAACTATGCTTTTTGTGAATATTTGTCTTTTTTTTAACATTCTGTGATTATCTATAGTGTTTGCATATGCAATGAAGATTTAGAGTAGGGACCCCATCTTGCACATTTAAACATCCCTTATTCAACCTCTATATTAACCATCGTCTTGTAAAAAAAACAACAGTTTTTTGAATACTGAGATCTCAGTTTGACCCAAGGAGATCAATCTCTGAATTCCTTGACTCCATTCACACTCTTTTCTTTTCCCCCTGTGACCATCCTTTCACCTCTACAAGTATTGGAGTTTAGGCTTTTAAGACCTGTTTTAAGGGATAGGAGGGTAGGAGTGTTGTTTTTTTTTCTTCAGGGTGAACCTTCTTCAGGAAGTAGGATTTGTTTTTAAACGGTGAAACTCATATTACACTTTTCAAGCCTGGCCTCACCAGGAAGCTTGAAAATGTTTCTCCTCCCCTCCCAGCTCAGCATCACATGAATGATGTCACAGCGATGTCTCTGAATGGTGGAGCTCACTGTTTCCATGGCAATGTTTTCCGGCCCTCGTTAGGCGAACAGAAAGTTTTGCTAGCAGGCTAGCTTCTTAGTTAGCTTACATGAAATTTACTAATAACCAATTTAATAACAATTTTTAGAGCAAAAAGTGGCTCCTATCAATTCCTGGTAAATCAGGCACACAGTGTTCTAACAACTGCTCATACCAATTTAGAACATTAAACACTTCAACAGACAGCAAACTTCCCTGCGTAAGACATGTCCAATTTATAATTAACAGACGAGGGGTGTCATTCATCCTTACAGGTGACGAGCAGATGTGCACTTCTGATGGTGTCAGTGTGTGAATGTGTCGGTGTGACATGCGGTGTAAAAGTGCTTTGAGTAGTCTGAAGACTAGAAAAGTGCTATATACTGTAAGCTCAAGTCCATTTACCACTTACCCTTACACATGCTGGAGCTGTTTGTCTGAACCAGCATCAATCTGTGAACAGAAACTTCAGTCTGCATTGTTGTTCACACTTCACTTGTAAACTGAGTTACATTAAGACAGACGAACAAATCAAGGTTTGGTTTCCTTTCGGTCCACTTCAGTGCATAAAGGCACACTCCCGTCCTCTCTATCATCCATAGGAGCTCTCTCTCTCTCTTTCAGAAATTCTTTCGAAGTTATCAAAGAATGATCAACTCAAATTCTAGAGGAACATCTGTTCATGCTATCAGACTGACAGCATCTCAGATTTCTTTTCACACCTCAATGTGAGCACAACAATGGAAAAGCTCTGACAAGCTGCAAGTTGTATATCTCTGCAGGAAGTATAAGATTAAGACAAGTTGTGAATATGTCTAGGCACATTTGGTATACTTAGGTTATAAAGGTACCGTTTAACGTTATAGAGCCTTCTTTGCATTTATTACCTGTATTTTCTGATAGGGGTTTTATGTCGTTTCTTGTGTTCTTTATAAATGGCTTTTTAACATTTGTTTTATGTTCAGTCATTATCTTTGTTTTCTGTACCTTACTTTTAGTCACTTCACTTTTACAATTCCTTTATTTAAACTAGGATGCAGGTATTTTTTCACCACAGGAATTTAAAATAACATCTCTCGTTGAAGGTGAAGAAGAAGGAGGGCAGATTTCAACTTCAGCAGCTCTTTTTTGAACCGGGCGCCCACAGGTAACCTCCGATACGGCGCTCGCACGCAGCACCATGTTTCCCACCAATCAGAGGCCGGGGCGCACCGTCAGCGTTTTCCCAATCCCCTGCAGCACAGCACAGAGACGCACAAACAAGACAAGGAACACAACACTTATGACTCACAGTCACAACACATCTTTATTCCATAAGGAAACAGTCCACATGAATCTGCCAGTGGGTCTGCTGAAATGACATTTTACTGAAATGGCAAAATGGGGAAAATAAAACCTAACCTTATTTCACTCTCACTTGATAAAGGCTTAAATCCACCAGAATAAGGGAATTGTATGAGATGACTATCAATGCCTTTTCATTCACTGTTTTCCATTTATCAGTGAAATGGAGCAACTAACTTCCCTCCCAAAGATCATTTCAAAGCAAGATTGCATTTCATATGTTTTGTGTCTAGAGAGAAGTTAATACGGTTTAGGATAAATAACTTCCCTTTTATGCAAAAGCAAACCTATTCCCTGCTGCTGCTGGAGAGAAACACATTTAATTAAGGTTTTTTTGCTATCTTGGCTGCACAGAGAGACCTTTACAGCCACAGATCATTTTACGAGACATTTCTCCTGAACCATTCTGCTTCAAGAGAATTACCAGCAGACTTCAATTACTCATCCATCCTCTATTAAGAAATACTGATTGGATTTTTCCCAGTCTTGACAATGTTGCACAGCACCATCCCCCAAGTTAGCAACACATTATAATTTTTTTTTTTTTTAAGTAATTCCTCGATAGTGGATATACTGTTACGTCCCCGGTCTAGGGGAACCAAGACACAACATAAGTGACCCCCAGTCTTCCCACTCTCAAGAAAACCAGCAGCCCAGGTCACTTCAGATTAATACAGCAATTTATTATCAGAGCAGAGAAACAAATGGCCCTTAAACAATAAACAAAAGGACTAAGGCAACTCCCTAATCTTACCTATCACAAAAGAAAAGAACTAAAAGATATATCTCTCCATTTAACAATAACATATATGGCGGTATTCACAGTAACCAAATCCTCCTAGTTTTCCCCAAAGTAATAAAATAATAAACATACAGTAAAAAAATAAAGGAGCAGTGTCAGTCATACAGCGACCGTTGTGAATGGTAAATGGATTTGAGCTTGAATAGCACTTTTCTAGTCTTCTGACTACTCAAAGTGTTTTTTACACCACAGGTCACACCTACACATTCACACATTGATGGCAGAGATTTCAGAGATGTAAAGTGACCATGAGAAGTAACTAATCAAATTCTTCATACACCAAACAGCGGGAGAAATTCGGGGTAAAGTGTCTTGCCCAAGGAGACATTGGACATGTAGCTGCAGGAGCAGCTGAGAGAGAGACGACCGTCTCTACCAACTGAGCCACAGTCAACAGTCTGTTGTCATACAGACAGGACAGACATGCAGCGTTTTTCTTCTCAGTGCACAAATGCTTTATTGAAACGCTCCCAAGCGCACATCCAGCAACTGACAACTGTGCATGCAGACTCTGTGTGTCCCCTGGATGTAAAGATGTTTGGCTAGTGGCTTCTGTCAGATACCTCAGCATGACGCTTGGCATCAAATCACAGATTTGAAGTGAGTGTGTTCCAGCAATCAGCAGCACCTCGCACCTCGGCGCTTGTTACAGCTACGGCAACATATATTGACCATTAATGAAGTGTGCTGATCATGTGATTTTATCAGCTACACCTGCAGCTCACACAGTGAAGTGATGTGGGAGTCACAGGCAGCTCAAGACAATGAGCTTCAGTTTAATTACACGTTAAGGTCACAGAGCTGGTCACGTAGACGAGACGTTACTTTGAATATCGTTAGAGATGACGTTTGAGTTGTGGTGATTGGACATTTTTGTGTATTTTCTCTGGTCTGCTTTTGGTTTGGTGCTTGTGTTTTTTCTTTCAGAGGCTTATCAGCTGCTGGAGCTCTCGGCAATCACTCACCTGATCGTCATCTGTAATCACCGGCTGCAGCATTTAGACCCTAGTTCAACTCTCCCAAGCTGCCAGATTATTTCCGCCTACACCGTGGTAGATCGGCTTATTATCCCTTGCCTTCATTTTTCCCCAGTGCCTCCAACCAATGAGCTCCAGCGCCTCACCGCCCAGCCTCACCTCAATAAATACCCCTTTTACCCACCACCCTGTTTTCCGGTCTTGCTTTTGGGTCCACTTAAAACCTTTTTAAGGTCATAACATGAGTAACACAATGGCAAGCCACAGGTTTAAAAAGGAAAAGTGTCGCTCCACCTGTTCTCTCTCCACCTTACCTCCTTCTCCTTACAGACCGGTGGCAAAGAAGTATAATGGTTTCACTTAAATTTGAATTATTTTACATATAAAGAGGCTAATCACAGCATCATTGGGTTACACAACGTTCTTATTGTTGAGAGAGCAGAGCTGCCAGAAAACATGTCTGCAGGCTGAAACACTGCTGCTGCTTTTAGCCTATTTGCAAATATCATCAGATAAGTTCTCTTTGTAATGATGTTCCCCATCCTTTTGTGTCTTTGAAATTACATCTTTGACATCTCATTTACAGGAATATGTCAATTTATTCCAAAGAATTAATATTATAAAACTGTGATTGACTTTAGTTTTCATTTCTTCCCCTGAGCTTCTTGACATTTTAAAGGTCTGGCGCAGAATGAATCCGCAACGTCATCTTGTGTTTTCCTTTTGTTTTTATAATTGTACATTTTGGTGAAGCTGTTTTGTCTGTTGCTGTTTCATACTCGTATGGAGAGAAGCACATTTCAAAGAAATACTTTCTCATACTAAGAAGCTTGGCATAAAAAATTAACACCTGCTCATTCTATTATGCTAAAGTTCATCATGACTCATAGGTCTTTACTGGAAGTGCCTTTTCTGTCTCCCTAAAATGTTTCAACATTCCTGGCAATATTAAATATAGTTAACAAACCTGATTGACATTCAATGGACTTGAACGATTAATGGACTTGAGCTTGTATGGCGCTTTTGTAGTCCACTCACTATTCAAAGCTGCTCTTTCTGCGTCACATTCACCCACCCCACCATCTTCACAAAGTGATGTCAAGTGTCCATCAGTGTAAGTGAATCCCTCATACACATTCAAAAGCTCTTGATACCGGCCCTTTTTTATTAGGCCATGTGAGAAAGGAGGTTGCTCAGTAGATCATTGTATCCTGCTGTGAAAGTTTAGCACTGTGGGCTTTAGTAAGTTCATAGTGTAAGTTTGACATTGAAAGATATTAACATGGGATCAGAAGTGGGAAGGACATCTGCAGTGCATTCAAGAGGAGCGACACCAGAACAGCAAATTAAGTCCAAAACATGTCCTTTTGGAGTGAGAAGGAAAATGAATATGTTGCTGCAGTCCAAAGTGGTCAAGATGTAAAGTCCTTAGTCAAGGCATTGTTAGTATTATCTATATGTATATTAAAATCTCCCAGCAATTTTATGTTAGGGGAGAGTGAGCACAGATGGGTTAAAAAGGCAGCAAATTTATTCAAAAAAATCAGTATTGGGCTTTGGTGGACGATAGACAGTGGCCACGATGGTAGGCGTAGGCCCATTCAATTGTAAAGCAACGGATTCAAATGACAACGGGACAGGGACAGAAACAGGCGACACTTTACCGCGAGACCTCCCCCTCTGCCAGAGACACGAGGGGTTGACAGATGTAACCAAACCGAGGAGGAGTACATTCATTCAGCTGTGAGAAGTCATTAGGTTGCTGCCACGTTTCAGTTAAACACAAAAATTCAAGCTTGCGATCAATCAGGAGTTCCTGGAGGAGAGGACCCTTGCTCTTAAGAGAGTGGGTGTTGAATAAACCGAAGTTGACATCGCTGTGGTCCTGTTTCACGCTGACGTTAGCCGACCTGACTAGGACAGAGCGGTCAACTTTCCTGCTGGAGTTTCTTCGGGAATGACGAGTCGAAGACCAGATGGTTTGTATTGGTGTATTGATTGTTGGGAATAAACTTAAACGTCCAATATGTAGAATTTTTCCAACAGTTATCAAAGCCAGAGAAATACCAAATGTTGTAGTTTTTAACGGGACACGTCTTGTCGTGGCGGCTGCCATGACAAGAGCCCCCATGACAGACACAACATGTTTGTCATTGCCATGGTAACACCGGATGTTACGTCAAAGTCAGCTGCATAAGGAAGCAGGAATTGCTACTGTACTCTTGCTTCATATGTACTGCTGTGATAAAAGCGTAATGTAAATTCTAGTCAGATACATCCATGGTAATCATTCTCTTCCTCGGGTCTGTTTCACCCGCTCGTCTTTACGTCAGTCAATGCGTCTTTCGTTTTCATGGGGTATTGTATTGATCGAGAGCCCCTTGGCGGCGGATCTACAAACTGTGCCTTTAAGGTTTTGAGGTCCACTACATAGGGGTGTCATGGGCCACTCTTTCTTTTTAAAATACTAACTGTTTGAAGGATGCAATTTTACATGAAGGCTTCTAAAAAAAAAAGGTCTTCTGGGCTTTAGTTTGCCTCTGAACACCAATCTGGATTGAGCATATTTTTAAAAAATTAATTGGCTTCCAGTTATGGAAAGTCATATTAATCTAACTGGGACTTAAGCATAAAAGTGTTTAAATGAGATCCCCAAACATCTGTCTAACTACTTCAATCACTTCAGACTCAACCACAAATGTGCAACAAGTGCAGGTTTCAGAGTACGAAGGGCAAAACTTTACCCTGCTCAAGAAAATTAAAAGAACACTAAATCATCACAGTATAACATTTGTGTCAAACTTTAGGGATATCCATTTGTCCATTTTGGAAACACAAGCGATTGCGATCAATTTCACCTGCTTTGGTGCAAATTAAACTGACAACAGGTGCAATGAAGAGGAAAAAGCAAGTCAATGAGGGAATGTTGTTGCATGAGGATGTCACAGACAATTGCTCTATCTTTATTCTTCCTGGCTGATTCTTTTCAAGTTTAGTGTTCTGCTGGAGTCATTGTCTCTGTCACTCTGAGGCAGTACCTGCAGATCCATACATGCAGTAGAAGTAAGGTTTCCAGCACAGTCTCAAAAGCAAGGAGCTACCAGTCCAGCAGTTACACAAGGGGAGATGAGCAGGGCTGTAGAAAGTCATAACCAGAGTCAGAACCAAACATGGAGAAGCAGCGTTCAGTTTCTATGCTCCTTATATCTGGAACAAACTCCCAGAAAAACTGTAGGTCTGCTGAAACTCTCAGCTCTTTTAAATCCAGGTTGAAGACACACCTGTTTACAGCTGCCTTTCATTAAACAGATTTAATAAGATTTTAAACTTTAACTCTGCACTGTAACTTTTAACTCTTTTTACTTTATTTATTTCAATTAATTTCATTTCAATTATTTTTATTTGAACGTATTCTCAGATTTAATAATTTCAGTGATTTTTTTAATTTTCTATTTTAATGTTTCTTTTCTTTCCTCTGTCATGATGCTTTTGATGTCTTGTGTGAAGCACTTTGAATTGCCTTGTGGTTGAAATGTGCTTTATAAATAAACTTGCCTTGCCTTGCATCAACCCAGCAGCAGGACCAGTATCAAGGTGCACTGCCACAGCCCGATAAAATAACCTCTAATCTAGGTTACTGTGCATGTCTCTGTTAGCCTGTCAGAAGCAGACTCCATTAGGTTGGCATGAGGCCCGACATCCTCTATTTGGACCTGTGGTCACAGCCCAACACTGTTGTCAGAGAATAACAGAATTAGCAGGTTTGCACAGAACTAATTGAAGTTAGAAAATGTTAATGTTTTAAAAATAGAGAGCGCACAAGTACTGGGTACTCTTTTTTATGATTACCTGTTGTTCACAAGTGGTTCAAACCTGTTGTTCTTAGCAGCCTTTACATCTTCTAATGTATGAAGTATGAGACCAGACACTGAGATAATCCCTCACTGAAGTAATGCTAAATGGATTTGAGCTTCTATAGCGCTTTTCTAGTCTTCTGACTACTCAAAGCACTTTTACACTGCAGATCACATCTACCCAGGTGAGCAGAGGTCTGCTGTATAGTGTCTATCAGTAATAACTAATCCCTTCATACACATTCAACTTGGGGTTAAGTGTTTTGCCCAAGGACACATCGGACATGTAGCTGCAGGTGCTGGGGATCGAACCCCTGACCTTCCGATTAAGAGATATACGACTCTATCATTGAGCCACCCTGTTGGTGCGCCCAAGTAAGTAAGTAAGATATGATGCCATTTTTTTTATAAACCCAATGGTTCTTTGTTCAAGCTGTGATGACCGAAACATTTGCTTTCAACAAGATCTAAATCTTTTTATTGCATTTTCAGAAACTGTTGAAACATTAATCGGCAGAAACCTTGTCCCAAACGTGATTTGGATTTATTACCCTTAAATACCAGCCCCTATAGTCATAATATTTGTAATTTTACATTATTCCTGAGTTTATCTTCATTAGGTGCCTGCTTAACTAAAGCTGAATTCTCTGCCCACCACCAGTCACTGTTACATTTTCCTCCGTGCATGTTGTTTTTTTCAACCTTTGTAGTTTTGCATTTGTCACAGCACAAATTACAGAAAATTAATTGGCTTTTCCAGCCAGCATGTCTCGAGAGAAGCCTCAGCGGCGCTGCTTGTTAGGAGGCCTTGTTAGGAGAAGAAGACAGGACTGTGTGTTTGAGACACTCTCTTATGATGGGATTTATTGCAGTTTCCTGTAAATTGTAACTACCTTTCAGCATTTCTGTATGTTCTTGTCGCCAAAAACGTCTGCCCAGGGGTTCCTAAGGATCTTTTATGTGGTGCTGTCGAAAGACAATCTTATCTTTGTACTGTTTTTCTTAATGGATAAAATTTTGATTATCCCAGACTTTCATCTAGTCACATGAGGTCCAAATTTTCATTCGGAAATCTTTGATTCAACATGTTCTCAATTTCTGTCCCCGTGTCCTGTTGTGAACAGTTTTGGCTATGAAGTTTTTATTTATTTTTTTTCAACTATGATATGTCTGTCTTTGGTTTATGAATTAATATCTGAAAAACACTATTCATATTCTATTGGACACTGGACAGTCGGTGGCACTATTTATGTTTGAGGATAAAACTCTGTTGCCTTAGATGTGTGAGTCTGTATACTTCAGGATGAGTTTCTGGGAGTAGAACGAACATGAGACTTGGAGGCATTATGTCGGGCTTGCTGTTGGTATGCCGTTTTTCGTCCGTGCTGGACCGAGCAGTTGAGGCAGACGTGTGAGACGTAGCGATGAGCGTGATCTCCTCTTCTCGCACATCAAACCCACCTAAATCTGGAAAGAATATGAATATGTAAAGAGACAAGGCAAACAAAAGATCGCCCTTGCTCTTCTCTCTGTTCCATTAAATAGCTCAATTTAAATTTATCACCAATTGCACTGCGTGGAGAGGGAGCACTGTTGTGCCTCCTTGTGTGTACACACTTATAGATTCCACAAGATCTGTGTGCATTGTTCAGTCTCCGCTGTATTATGCTACATTGATGACGCACGCTCTAACCCATCTGGTCCGTTTCTGAAGTGTAAAGCGCAGCAGAGCCATGAGAAGCTCCATTCAGGATCACAAGCAGAGAGAGTTAAGTCTAAACAGCTGTAGTTTGTTTAATCGGAAATGTTGCAGCTGTACATTAAAATTATGATCAGCACTGACATACGAGAATGTGGAACGTGCTAATGACTCTTAAGAATTGTTTATAGTTTTCATTTCCAATAAAATAGCTTGATGTTTCTGAATAATTATGCTTTTTGCTTGGTGATGACTTTTGCTCATTTGAAAATGGCAGAGAGAGAAGAGGAGGGAGAGAGAGCTCATGTGCGAGGACCCACTGTTACACCGAACTTCAACCAGATACGTGTGCATTGTGTGTCTAGCTCCGGTCCATTTCAGCCCTGTGCACCCTCGTCTGTCATCACCCACCGGCTGCGTCCTCCGGCCTCAGCACGGAGAGCACAGCGACGAAGGAATTCCAGCGGTAATTTAACAGACTTAACTGGCGACAGTGCAAGATAATACGATGTATGTGGTATAAAACTCTTTATAAACCTCATAAACACATAAACAAACACACAAACGGTCATTTTTCTATATATAATAATCAAGACACTGGCAGTCAGACACCAACAGATGATGACACATCATCTTGGTGCACCATCATTTTTCAAGCCGAAAACACAGACATCAAGGGTTGACTCTGTTTTGGTTTCAGCTCTACCAGAAGTAGCTCAGGCACACATTAGAGGACGAGCACAATAGTGACACAATACCACACATCTAAAGTGACAATGACTATGCCAGTGGAATGTTTGTGTCTGTTGGAGTCAGTGCTGGACTGTCACAAATCTACCTTCACAGTGTCTTTTCTCTGGTGTCATTATGACTCTTGGTATGAAAGACATCTCTGGTCCTTTGAGCTGTCAGCCACACAGGAAAGCCTATGTATCCCCCTCAAGGATACAGTCCCACTCTCTGCATTCAAGATAGGTGGCTTGCTGCTGTTGAGGTGTGAGACAGAATTGAGCTCACTCCATGATGAGTTATGCTTTATTAATCAGTAACTATAACTTTGTCTTTGTTTTATTGCTCAGTATAATCTATCAGCTCATAACATGTATATCTGAATTGCAACCTACCAATGTTTCTTCATTCATTAGTGCAATGGCAGCTGCAGCCCCACGAAACATGATCCTTCAAGTCGTTGAGCAGGACGTGTAAGAAAATTAAAACTCAGCTCACGGCCAGCCTCTGTTGATGCACTGATAATGATTGGACCTTGACTTCATTTTTGCAATATGAAGATCCAGACTTCGATGGAAAACGTCCCTGGTTGACATCGAGGAGCTGCCGCAAAAAGCTGTTTTGCATGTCTCACTTGCACAAGATTCTAGTTCATCGACTGAAACACTTTCGGATGTGTCCTTCTCAGAACGTCTACACAGATGGCCTGCAGGTGCCTTTTTCAATTCTCACATTATCATTTGATGTTGAGTTGAAACCTAGAGAAGGGAATACCAAACTTGAGAAGAATAGAACACATCCTAAATTGACAAGGGACCAAAAGCATGATATTTTAGAAAAACTCTACCATACATGGCTTTAAGGCGTACGCAAGTGAGAGAGAGACAGCAATGGCAGCTGAGGCTCTTGTGGCCAAACATCCCTGTTTGAAAGAAGAAGAATCTGACACTGGCTGGAAGAACAGCATCAAATTTAAGATGTTGCAGAAGAACAACAGGAAGACGGAGCATGACACGGTGACGGAGGAAGAAAAAGAAGACTTTCGACATGGAAAATCAAAACTACATTAAAGCACTAGCTGAGATTCTCATGTTAACTGCTACAGAAAATATTGCCCAGCAGGGACACAGGGAGTCCCCTGACTCAGAAAATAAAGGCGTTTTTCTAGCTATGTTAAATATGCTCGGTAACCATGACCCTATGATTAAAAAAAAGACTTTAAGAGCAAGCTAAAAATACAAAACACACCAGTAAAACCATCCAAAACTAAATGCTATCATGTTTGGCTGGAATGGTTAAAGAAATTAAAAAGAGCACACAGTTTTTTGTTATTGTCGATGAAACTAAAGATCTTTAGAAAAAAAGAGTCCATGAGAGTATTTTAGAGTTCGAGGAGGCAGATCGTTTAGATTCGGCTGCTTTAACCCCAAAGATAATCAGCCTTTTTGAAAAACATGGACTGGAGTACAAGAAAAACCTTGTAGGTCAGGGATACGATGGCGCATCTGTGATGCATTCAGGGGTCCAAGCCAGAGTTAAGGAAGAGTTAAGGAAGTAGCAAAGCATGCATTCTAAGTTCTTTGCAGTGCCCATTCTTTAAACTTGGTCATTGTGGACTTGTTTTTTCTAATTGTTAGAACGTTTAAATGTATTCATGTCTGGCTCTTATGTTCATAACAAATGGTTGGAAGTGCAGAAGAAATGTTCAACGTTCACTCCCCCCAGGAACTCCAAAGATTAAGGGATACACTCTGGGCCTGCAGATACATCGCATGTCGCAACGTAGTGGAAAGGTTTCCGGAAATTGTACAGGTTCTTGAAGAGATCAGAGCTGAAAATCATCCACAAAGAGCTGTTGAGGCCAGGGGGATCTTTGCACAAATTGATTTGAATTTTGTTGGATGCCTTGTACTTTTCAGAAAAGTCCCCCCACCATGCCAGTTGAAACTGGTGAAGCTTGTTAGTCTATACAACCGTCCCAGAGCTTCCCAGCACAACTCCGTAGCAGCCTTCTTCTGAACAACTGAATTCTTTTGATGCCATACGATTGCACTGCGTGGGAAAAAACTAAATTGCAATCTTTCATTCAGATAGGTATTTAGGTAGTTGTGTAAGTTTAGTGACACTTACCTCAGCAAGCACAAAAAGTACAATTGTTGCCATTGCAGTGTAAAGAGTAAAGACAGCCAAATAGGTTTGGTTAAATAGGTTTAGTCGGGAACTATAATTTTATAACAGCAGTAACATGCAGGGTAGAAATCAAAGTGTCCAAAATCAACAACAAGGCATTATGTGTTCCTTGTGGAAGTCACACACTTGACCTTGTTGTTGGTAATGCAGCCAAGCTGTGCGTTACCAAGTACCTGAAATGGTGAAAGCATTGTCTAGCCTGAAAGAGTCGGGATGCAAAGAAACGGGATGCAGATGTTGTTTCAACAGCTGGAAGCATCTGCCAAGAGATGCAGACATGGCCTTTTATTAGAAGCACCACTGTATGGTACAATGTGTTGTTCCAGATAGACAGAGTGAGCAAGATCCTGCAGAGCCCTAAAGTTTAAATCGAGACACTGAGAAAAAAAAACCAGGGGCTGCAGGCAAATCGAGAGATAGCAAAAAAGCTTGGAGGTGGAGATGGGCTGGCCAGAGTGACGTCAGCGAAGAGCAGCTAGACAGCTTCAGTGAGAAGGAAGAGCACAAACTGAGTCAACTGCAGAGGAGCGTTTTTAAATGGTGTTTTTCCTGCACCTTGTAGATACAGCTCTCCTCACAGTAGGAGAGGTTTTCTCATATGGAAAGCTTTAATGAGTTTTATGGATTTATCTACTCCCTTGACACGATGAGAAGCAATGAGCAGGGAGGGAAACCGGATGAGTGCTGACAGATTGGAGCAAAGAATGCACGTCATTGATGCAGCAGATCTGAAGCTGGACGTAAAGGGTGCAGTTAGTGTTTTCCCCACACATATCTCACCACCATCTGAGATGCATGATTACATATAGAAAGAGAAAATCCTTGACATGTACCCCAATGTGAGCATAGCTCTCAGGCTGCTTCTCGCTCTCCCTGAAGGTCATTAAAACCTAGCTCAGATCATCCATGTCACGGGACAGGCTGTTCACACTCACTGTTCCACCCATTGAACATGACATGTCTGCATGTTTGAAGTAGTCCAGGACCTCCTCATAGCCCTGTGTCTTCCTTTTTTCTTGTTGAAACAGAAGCAAAATAACATTGATTTTTAAATGCTTAATACAAGCACAAGTATAAACATAATTGTTTGTGTATATCTAAGCCAATTCATCATGGTTGATCATATACAGTGAAGTGGCAAGTTAGCATTATTTTATACTGGAATGGTAAAAGGTATAAACAATGTTATGTGTTGTCAACATGTCATTTCTTAGTCTAATTAAGAAAAAGCAAGATTACAAAAACTGGATATGACAACATGCTGTCCTCATCTACTGTATATGTCCACTGTAGGTAGGCTAACAACATACAATGAGAGGTGTATTGTATTGTATTACAATGACTTTATTTCATGCAGTTTTTCTGCATTTTTTTTAACAATTATTCACAGTTCAATATAAAGAGTTAACAGTAGGCTACTGTTTTATGCATCAAAAAAATGTTTTCTTACTTATTAAACTATTTAGGCACTCAACTCTGGGCACAACCCTACTTTCTAATAAAAGAAAGACATGTCAGCTTTCCAGAAAAAACGTGTTGATAGTAAAGGTTATTAACACAGCCCATTAAGTCAAAATATCATGGCTCGTTATTCAGCCAATAATGTAATTTGCACATGCCCTGTAAAGCCTTATCAGATACCAAATAATCATTGAAACAATGTTGATTTTCCGTCTGAATCATCATTATGAGATGAGACATCAAGTAACGTTAGCTGTCAGTTAAAAAGGAGAATGGGATTCATGTCACTAAAACATGCATCTCTGCAAACAAACAATGACAGCTTGGGCAGTGTCTGAAGTTGCCTTATGCTCCAGACCATCCTGAGTGTATGAGGATGGACACAAGACAGCAATATGTTTGAAGAGATGAGAGAGATTGTAATGATCTAATACACATATGTTTTTAATCTTATATTCAGTTGTAGGCCTATGCTGTCATTTCTTTATTAAATGTAACCTGATTGTTAATATATGGCTATTGCTATATTTCATAAAGTGTATCCTGGCTGTAGATAAAGCAGGATATATTAGAATTATTAAGAGTAGTAAGCTGTGGTTAAAAAAAACAGCTGGAAAACCGTTGAATAGTTGCTGATTTTTAGTTATGATTTCAACGTTTCAATATTAATGGAGGGTGCAAAAGTGATGTTGATACAACATCAGATTCCAATGTTGATTCAACGATATTAACGTTGATGCATTATGTTGATTCCACATTTTTTCTATATTGTCTTGCTATCTGGGTAATCTACGCATTAAATGCAATCTAAACACAAGCCTATTCAACCACTTTTGCCCAATTCCTTTCTTGTGTCTCGATAATCTTCCTTGAGTTTTTTTAGCTTGTTGATTATTTGTTCACTGCTACGACTGAAGCCAGCTTTAGACACACCCTCGACAAGTTCGTCGTATAGTTTGTTTTTTCGCCTGCTTGACTCCATTCTCTCCTGGAATTAAGACATTGACCATAAGGCCACTAAACATTTTGTGTCCTCTATGGTCCACTGCACATTTTTTTAATCGTTTTTGAATGTTCCTTGATCCCCGCTATGCTTTCAAACACAACATAAGACCGCCTTATACGCACTATTGAAGTCGTCACAGTTCGCAGAGAAAAAACAACTATTTTCTGGTTCCAACTCCGAACCGAAGTACCAGGTTCCGAACCAGGTTTCGTTTGGCGGAAGAGCTTTGAACGGTTCAGTTGTCCGTTCGCGAACAGGCGCGGCACCGGTTCGCTGTCGGTGGAAAAGGCCTCTCTGTGTTCTTGTGGATTTAAGAGTTTACAGTTGATGGTGCTGGTTTCTTCTGGGTGTTGTAATGCCCCTGTCAGTCAGTACCAGCCTAAGCTCCCCTTCATATGTAGCCTACTCCCTGAGGTGAGGGTGAGGAATGACAAAGAGAGAGGGAATGTAGGAAGAGAGTATATTGTGTATGATATTGTGTCTTTATTCAAATTTCTTTCACATTTCAGTGTTTCTATTGTTAACCTGTATCTTTCTCTTCTACTTTAGAATTCAAGAAACGCCAAGAAACACTTTATGCAGCAGCAAGCAATCGCTCCAGTTAGCAGTTCATATCAGGAAGCCTGAGGGGAAATGCTCTCATCCATGCAGTCAATGATATATTATACTCTTTATGAATTTAGTTTTTATGGCTTTAAGAGTTCACAGTGGAAGATGATGGTGCTTTCAGTATGTTGCCTTTAATAAACTGAGTAGATTTCTGGTATTTATGGTTATTTATTTCTTACAGATGAATCCAAAATATACCCTTGGACATCTTTGCAGCAGCTCTTCTATTTAGCAGTGTGGAGAAGACACGTTACAGGAAGGTGTCATTGTTTTAATTAATATGCATAGGAACAGGGCCCCATACCTGTGTTTGCCAAAATCGCTATGTGTGTCCTATTTCTGAGTTTTGATCCCGGTGCGGAAAGGTTTGTTTTTGTTTTTACCACAGAAGGCAGGCGGTTTTCCAACACCCACACACAGACGTTTGGCCCCATGCCCCTCATTTTGCCAGATTTGAGACCAGTTATTACAGTAAACCAACAGGTGTTGCAGGAATAGAAGCGGGCAAGCGAACTGGTTCACTTACTTATTCGACCCGACCTAAGAAAGCACAGGAATTTTTCCAATAAGCTTGGTAAAGCTAGGATAAATATTGGCGATGCTTTAAGAAAAATTGAGAGAGGTAACAATGCAGAAAAGTTTTAAGACCGATGCAACATCTGGCTAAACACTGAAGCTTCCGTGTCCATGACATGGCAACCTGCGTTAGCATCGTCTCTATGGAGGAGGGTGGAAGACACTCTCTTCAGTGTTTTGAAATTAGACGGCAGTACTCATTTTAAACGCGACATGTCAGAGCATATGATCTGGGACACATGGCCACTTCTGAATTTGTATTTAGCACACTTTATTCCCTGCGCAACTGCATTTCACTTCGACACATTTTTTCTCATTTGCAGTTTCGTGAGATGGTTGTTCCCAGAGCAGAGAATAAAATGTTTCCAAGAGTGATTCAGGCTGACATTTGTGCCCTTAAGAAAAACATATGAGATGAGTGACGCTCGTCAGTCAGACAAGCATATACTGGCAGGTCGTAACACTGAGCACCTGATGGGTGCAGTTCAGCAGCACACTCACTCCCAGTATGTTAATAAAGCTATTTGCATGTCCTCGAGAAGTTCTCAAATGCTTCCCAGCAGGAGAGTCTGAGCTCTGGTGGGACTTTTGCATGTCATAAAGAATAACATAATCCTTTAATTTAAAAATATAATTGTATATTTTTGTGTTATTCCTGTGGGGCAGCCCAAACACTTGAAGCAAATTCATCACTCCAAATGTGTGACTCTTGTTATTACAGTATGCACTCAGTCTTGTCTCTGTGTTACAATGAATGTTTTTTAACATTAATTTTCATGCATAGGGATTCAGAGAATTTACCTGCAGGTTACTGTGAATATAAGTCAACTTCCAATTCTTTCGACTCAAGCCCAATTCACACATACTCCATGCGCGCCGCGGTCCGTCCGCGCCGCGCACTACGTTGTACTTCTCTAGTCAATTATTGTGTTGACACAGGGCGCGCTGCGGTCCGTCTCTGGCGCGTGTCACCGACGGCACTACGCTCTGCTCCGTTTCAAATACGCAGCGAGTCTATTTTCGCCGGAGTGCGCTGCAGGAACGCGTCAAGCTGGACAGAATATGACAGCCCGGACAGGAAGTCAGACAAGGAAACGCACAGAGCATCCGGTCAATTTCAAAATTAAACACAATATACGGACTCGCGATCGTATTTTTCATCACTTAATCAACATTACGTCAAAACAGGAACCGAATGAACAACAATTCATCCTCAGAAAGACAAAACAACATGTTGTTTGCATGTTTTTCTCTTTATTCCCGCGGGATCTTGTAGTTCTCCTGTGATGTGTCATGGGTGCGCTCCGCTGCGCTGACGTCGCTGAAACGGATCCAGTGTGAATGGGCGCGAGCCGTCCGACGGAGCAAAAAAAATTGCACAAAAAAAAAACTGCTTTCGTAAACGTGTCTCACAGATCAATAATCATGACCAAAAAAGTATGTAGATGTAGAGCAGAAAGAAACTAGGAAGCGACTGCCAGCAGAACATTTGGCTCCACAGAGTACAGTTTATGGCAGAATGTAAAATGAGATTAAATCAGATATCATTTCTATCCTGAATATCTATTTGGTGCTCCATGGTCTTTGCAGTGGTTGGCATGTTTTCTCCCAGCTAGAGATTCCTGGTTCAAATTCCCTGTCAGTCAGGGCCTTTCTGTGTGGGGTTTGAATGTTCTCCCAGAGTATGCGTGGGTTGTCATCGGGTACACTGGCTTTCTCCAACAGTCCCAAGACATGCTTGCAAGTTAATAGATGTTACTAAATTTCCCAAAGGTGTGAGTGTAAATCTTCTGTAGTGTCCCCACCTGTACCATGCTACTAGCCACTGTTCAGGATAAGTGGCTTCATGTAAACTTGTGGTGTTTTAATGTGCGGTTTCACTATAGAGAGCAGAGTATCAAACTGGACCGCTGACATCCTTAAATACACCTGGAAGCAATCAGGATAATTCTGCAGCTCCTTATCAACAAGAATAACCCCCAATTCACACATACTCTGTGCGAGCCACGGTTTTGCTCCGTCAAACGGTGGGCGCCCTTTCACACTGGATCTGTTTCTGGAACGTCAGCGGAGCGCACCCATGATCAGCTGTACACATATCACAGGAGAACTACAAGATCACGCGGAACTTAAGAGGAAAACATGCAAACAACATGTTGCTTTGTCTTTCTGAGGATGCATTGTAGTTAATTCGGTTCCTGTTTTGACGTGATGTTGATAAAGTGATGAAAAATACGATCGTGAGTCCGTATATTGTGTTTTATTTTGAAATAGATCGGATGCTCTGTGCGTTTCCTTGTCTGACTTCCTGTCCAGGCTGTCATATTCTGTCCAGCTTGATGCATGCCTGCAGCGTACTCCGGCGAAAATAGACTTGCAGCGTGTATGAAACGGAGCAGAGCGTAGTGCCGTTGGTGGCTTTACCCAAAGTTTCTCCTACCAGACCCCTAGTACTTTTTCTGCAGCAAATCGGAGTGAGCTGATGTGAGAACGCTGCATGATATTCACTTCGAGCCAAAAGGAGGGGGAGCGACATTTCTATACAGTGACTGCTGCACGGTGGATAGAGTGTCTGCACGCGACCACTACGATCTCCGTGTACGTAATTAAACGTCTGCATTATGTTTTCTGTTCGCCAGTATGTCGCTCTCCACTCTTGTTGATTTTATCATTCCTTTGGACTACACGTAGCATTATTATAAAGGCAAATCTTCTCATTATAGCGACGTATAGAGCAGTGGTTCTCAACTGGTGGGTCGGGACCCAAAAATGGGTTGCGAAGCCGTTTTTTGTGGGTGCCTGGGAAGAAATGGTGTCAAACAGTCTACAAAGCGATTTTTTAACTTCGTTCCTCCATCACGTTGTTTACCTCCTACTGCACAACCTTTCATTGAAAAATATCAGAAACTTCGGGCGCAATTTCTCATGGAGGAGTCGGTGGTGGGTCCTGAGGCTAGACGAGTCGAGAACCACTGTTATAGAGGACTCTGTTGCTTCCTCCGCTTCTTCCGTGTTGTTTTTTTTTACGTCAAGTCTTACCTCGAGAAACCCTCCATCCCCGCCTCCCGTCTGACAGAGATAGTCTCCCACTGTGAGGAGCATATGTGAACAGCCAGGTCAGGAGAATCTCCGGAGAAGTCCTCCTGAAGTGATCTACATATTTTCAGGAGTGCAGATGTGAAAACAGCTTGAGTGAGCAATAACAGGTAAGAAACTTGAGAAAGGATATTTTTTATTTTAGTAAAATAGGCTATTATTTAGATATATCGTTGTTCAGGATGCTAATTCTGTTTAAGGCGATTTTTATGTATCTCTAGCGAAAGTTCAGACAGGAAGACTACATTTTGCACACTAGTTTTATTGTTTATTCTCACACCATGTTAAATCACTCCTCCACGCATGCTCACTCATTTTCTCGTACTCATCACCTGGTCACATCTATCCAATAGCTCTGCTCCACTCCCTCATTGTTAGCCTATCACATTGCTGCTGTCTCTTTTAAAAATGGCTTTCTCTTCCACTAGTTCATTCATGCCATCGTTACGAGCGACCCTCCACCTCCCCATCGCCACCAAGCCTTCGCAAGTTCATCACCTCCTTCATCCCATCAGCCTCAGATGACATCATCAGCCATCGTCCGGTCAACCACAGCCTTCTCAGTTTGCCTCAGGTGACATCATTAACCATCTCCTGATCAACTCCATTGTTCACAGTTCAATCAACTTCTTCATCAACCCAGACGACATCATCCGCTAACACCTCCACCACCAGTGTCTGGACTCTAGGGGGGGATAGATCTTGTTGCCGCTCAGGGCAGACATCTCCAATCACCCTGTCTCCCTGTAGAGTGCCAAAGATTCTCTGACAATAATTCAATATCACATAAGTAAAATAAACCTTTCATCTTTGAATCATTTACTTGTCTCTCCTGATTGAAATTATATGTTAGCATTAAGCTAACAAACTAAGATGTACACCCTAGTCCATCTTTGAGAAATTGCACCCCTACCTGGAGAAAAATGCAACAGCTGTCACTGCTCCACACCCATGGCTTTTTTTGGAGATAGTGACTTAATCGCTGTGGTTCACATGTATTGACACCAGAGAGTGATTTGCTGTGGGCTGCTTGTTTTTCTGCTCTGGCTATCAATCCCTTTGGATTAATGGATTGTGTGGTCTCTAGTCCTAATTGGTTCATTATTATCCTTCCCACACATCCTTCAATCACTTCCTTCATTAACTAACGATAGCTCCTCCGCCTTTCTTTTATTCAAGCTTCCCCACAGCTCCACTAAATATCACATCTGTGATTCCAAGCTTGTGTGTGGCATCCGTCCAATACTAACGAGGGTGACATTACAAATAAGGACATTTTAATTTTAGCCTTGGCGAAGACTTTCGTCGTGCAACAGCAGCAACTGGCTCTTCAGGCACACAACCGCTCGCTCATCTGTTGTAAATGTCAGCTACAATCAACAGCCCTGGTGTCGTGATGAATTGTGTGGAGCGTCTTTCTCATTGTTCATCCACCAATCATGCCTTTATGTTTCATAACTTTGCTTCGATTTCCTGTCACTACAGTTTCTTTATGTTTACTTCCACCTCCTCATTTTCTCTTTGAGCCCTACCTCATGTCCAATTACTCGGCTCTATACCTTATTCTGATACTCTTCTCAATGACAGGAGTGTCCAATAGTCATCAAGGGGTGGTTTTATCTTTCTGCCTCATTAGGTTTCGCCTTGTTCTCTTCTCGAACAGCAGCTCTGTGGAAATGTCAGTTAGACTTGACTTGAGAGTGCAGCTAAACCATACAGGCGCCCATTCTCTTCCCTTCACTTCAGGTCACATAACATATTCTGCTGTCGAGCATTATGGGTTTAATAACTCAGTTTCAATAGGAGGCTACAACCTGCATCTTGCTTTTCAAAACCTCTCTGTGTCTCAGAAGAGCAGCAGATATTCCACATGCAGAGAACACCTGCAGCTGCTGGTAATTACCACCGGGGGGGCCGCGAGTCTGGTTTTAATTAAAGCAAGTCTGTGGTTTATGAAAGTGCCAACAACTGATCTCCAAAGAATGCTAGTAAATATTATTTCCAGTTTTGTTATCCCATTATGTTCTATATTTAACTTGCATTCTTTAATTTAATGACTTGCTATATCTCCATAAGAGAATGAAGGCCAAACAATTACCAATGGTTATTTAACACTTTTATTGGAGAGGAGTTTTAGTTTGCCACAGGCCTCAGGAGAAATAGTCACTTGATATGTTGGCTTTTTTTTTTTTTTTTCCAGCTAGCGTTTAATTCTGTTCATATGGAGAGGTTTTTTAATTGATTAAGGAAAACATACTATTTAAATTATTTATTAATGAGCACAATGAACTTCACAAAAAACTTTTAATGGGTACGATTACATTGTTAGGACTAAATATTTACACTTCATACCTCTAGCAAATCTAACTAAGAGTGTTTAGTGCTTTCTCTTTAAAACAAGTCATGGCACATCCAGCCATGTCGTCAGAACATGACACCATGGCTGCCGTCTCATCTCTTGATGTCACAGAATGTGATGCTGCTGCTACGCTAACCGCTAATGAACAGCACCCCCTGTGAATGTATCTAAAAGTTGAAACTTTAAGTTAAATATAAACGCGTCACTTAAATCTATGGTGAACGGAAAGCAGCCAAGCCAGCGACGGTGAGGACGAGTAGTCCGGGCCGGCTCGAGCTGGGGCGGACTGGTGGTGTCGGTGCTCTCACTGTTTGACTACGAACACAGACACAGGCTGTGTCCGAAATCACTCCCTATCCACTCTATAGTGGACACGCCATTTTGTAGTGCTGTCCGAATTCTGAGTGAGCATGGTCATACCCTATATAGTCCACTGAGTGTATCCCACAATGCATTTTGAAAAGTAGTGTACGCAACCACCAAAGATTGCCGCAGGCCACAAGAGGGCCAGGAGCGAAAATGGAACCCCTACCCACCCCACCAAAGCCAACACTGCCCGCCCACAAATCCCTGCGCGACAACAATCACATCACTGTCAGCGGCCGGTGAGTGAGTGAGCGAGTAGTGTCCGAAATGTTTTTTCATTTTGCTGAGTGAGTGCACCATATAGTCCACTGCACTAAACTCACTATATAGTGAATAGGGAGTAGGGAATGAGTGAGTGATTTAGGACACAGCCATAGACTGTAAATGTAATGGGAAGTCCTTCTCTTTGCAGTCATTGTACATGCACTCTTTGTTGGTTTGGTCTCAACAGATCTCTGATTTACTTGGGTTCTCTGCCAAGTTCTTCAGGGTGTCCACAAGGAATCTCTTTTGCATCCTGACCTTGGCTTGTGTTACGGCCTGCTTTTTCCCCGTTGTCACACAGCTCAACTTCTCTGGTGTAAAAGGCTCTGACGTTGCTTTTGAATATCTATACCATGGTGATTTCTTTCTTGGGAAGAAGTATGGATTCCCTCCTTCTGACTTCCATCGCCTTCAAGTGAAGCCAAGTGTACTTTGGGCATATTTCTGTAGCCTGTATTTCTTTACAATCTTCCCTGTGACCAAGTAACTGATCAGTCTCCTTTCCTCACTATTACCTGCTTGTTCAGGGTGTTGCTGTAAGTCTCCAACACATGCGTCATGGTGCAGAGATTTCCTTGCACTTGGAGTGTGACTTAGCCTCGCATATCTCACTGTAGTTGCTGGAGACCGTGACCTCATCAGCACCAGTTGGAACCTTTTTTTTATATCGCTCTTTAACTCTTTTGTGCAGCAGCTAAGGCCTCTTGTAGCTCTTTCACTTTGTCCTGGAGCTTCTTCCTGTCTTTCTTGGATTGCTTTCGCTCCTCGTTCTTTTTTCTGCAACATATCACACATACTGTCACAACCATTTAGCAGTCAAAGGTTACACTACTCTACTCAGTTGTGTAGTTCTATGGAACTATGACTTCATAACAAAGTTCATTTTACTATGATACAGCAAATTGAATCAATAGACATTTAACTGAGTAGCACAACGTTAAGTAACTGTGTTACCACATCATATTACAGCTCGGTAATAACAGGGTAATACCATCGTAATATCTATGTTTAGCCTATGTTTAAACCTTGTGTAGTGGTTGGGCACCGCCTTAGCGCCTCCTATTGACAAGCCACCACTACATAGAAATAAAGAGTAGACTTCAAACTCCCCATTTTATCTTTGCCTTTATCAGTGTCCTTCTGGGTTTTCTCTGGACACCCACATACTCACATCCTCCGTTCAATCTGCACTGCTTCCTCTGCTGCTAAACCGCTGAAAAAAAATAAAAAGACTATTACTTTTTAAACACATGATATTTCTCATTTAGTGTGTAACTTCAGTAAGCTTGTGTGTGCATGATTTGTATGATTAGATTCAGGGTGTTAAATAGAACATCCTGGCATTGGCACTAGGCTGACAATGATCAGGCAAAATGTTTAAATTAGATCTGCATTTATATCCTCTTCTTCCATCTTTGTCCTCGTACAGGCAAACGTATCCCCTCAGTGGGAACAATCATCCAACTCCATTTCATGACAATTTACATCTAAATTGATTCTCATTAACTGGAGCCACTATGGTCCTTCTGTAGCAAATTGAAGACCATTTCACTCTAATCTCCTAAAACATAAGGAAGTAGATCTTGTTTTTTTTTTGTTTTTTTACTAAGTACTAGTATTTTACTTGTAAAGATTTGTCTGGCCAGATGTCCACATTTCAAACTGTCTCAGATGTAAAATATGCTCATTACAGATACTTGCCCATGTCGTATAGATAAGCATTTATAGGATGTTCCTAAACTTTTCAGCTCAGGACCCCCAAAATAAGGCTGGCAGAGAATGGGGACCCCCACTGTCCCTGGAAGTGGTTGGGACATATAATTTTGTGCGCACTGCACGTCCACGCACGAAAGGCCTATCCAAACACTGGTAAGAGAAGAACAACACAATCAGACACCACCTGAAGATCTCCGGAGCAGGTTATGTTGGAGATGTGAAAGTCTCCGCCGACTGACCAATCAGATGTCTTGATCGCGGCGCTCCTGGAGCTGATCGAGAGAGGGGAGGAGGGAGGGAGAGCGACAAACACTTAAAAGTGTCCCATTCATAAGAGCAGTCCAATGTCCGGCTCGCCATAGTGATCCCGCCCCCTTTTGGGTGAAACCAAACGCTGGCGGCTTATGCGAAAACACAAAATCACTGTGCACATCTAACAACACAAACAATCCAGATTTGCAATTTTCTGTACTTCCTCAAGAGGGATGTTGAAAGAAGAATGCTGTGGCTTCAGGCCATCCGCAGAGAGGATGGAGACTGGTAAACTGTGGGACCCGGCCGGTCAGTACGTGTACACCTGTGGCAGACACTTCATTACAGGTGAGTAAACGATTTAAAAGCCTTCAGTTTTTGGACTAAAACTGGGACTGGCTACTGATTACGTGATTTATAAGTCATCAGTTTATAGTTGAGCGGGAGACAATCCTGTGGAAGACCGTTGCACTACACATCGCTTCATATTGGTAAGCAATGCATACACTTTTATCTTCTGTTATATGAATAATTTAAATATATATATTTATAAGCGTTTTTAGTTTATTTACACTGTCTTACATAATATACAGTCATATATGTGTTCTTATTGTCACAGTGACATGGAAGTTTGTGTGTGTTTTGTAGCCCCAGGGCATACTTATGTGTCAGTAGCCTCCCTCTCATGCTCCTTACCCCAAACAATAGCTGTAGTGGCCAGTCTGCTTTTCACTGATCCTTTCTGCGTAATATTTCTCAACAGGGTTTGGGATGGCCTTTTGTAAAGGTGTATGCAATACTGTGTGTGCCGTTGTGCCCGTCACCCTCCCAACTCTCTCCTGGTGCCAAGAGGAACATTCTGCTTGGTTTTTTGTTTTTTCCTCTATGGCCTCTACTGGTTCATCAGAAAAATTAGACAGACAACATTTCAAGGAACTGTTGTTGGTCTTCGTCTTTTGCCTTTGGTACCGGTCTGAACTTTTTTCCCATTTGAACTGTTAGTGTAGAACTATATGTCCTTTATCATGTCTGCCTCAACCTTTTTGGTGCATTCTTTATTCCAGGCACAAGCGATGCTGGTTGGTGCCACACTTGTATACACAAGGCGGACAGATGCCTCCAACTTCTAAAAGGAGTGCCCCCACATGGGAACAACTTTTGCCCAGTCTACAATAAAATAAAATACAATTGAGATTTTGCACCAGATAGGAAGATATTTTTCTCATATGTCAGAATTTGTTTGTGGCTTTGTGATGTATTATGTTAAAGTTATGTGGTAAGCTTACCCTGCCATGCAATTACAGTGCGCTGCTTTTACTTCTCCAGTCCTCTTGGCAGCAACCCAAGTGTCATGGGATTTTTCTGTGACCCGATACGATGGTTTGACTCGGGTCTTAAAAATGGTGACGTCAGCAGAGGGTTTGTAGTGCAGAACTACATCCACCCAGCCGCTGGTGAAGAACTTATGGGCTTCCAGGGATTTGAAGTTCTTCATTTTATTTGCTGAGTAAATCCCTGAGTGTACATAAAAACATCCTACTTCCTTTATGAAGAAATCATTTTTGTTATAAAATAAACTTTAATAATACACATTTTACAGCATTATCGGATTGTGGTGAGTGTGATGAGTGTAATTTTTTCTGTTTAATGCACTTGCTAATCTAAATGAACTTATAAAAGCAAGCCTGTTAAGATATTCATCCTCATTTCTACTGCATTCATATAGTATATAAACATTTAGAATAACAAAGACATTGTAATCCTGCACAACCTTAATTGTGACACACCAGTCAACATCTAGCTGAATCGCACTGATGAGTGAGTCATATTTCTTTTGCCAGAGAACGGCCACTCCACCAGGTATTCTGCCCCGTACTATTCCCAATGCTCAAATCAGTTGTTGATTCTCCTGTCCCATAAAAATCATTGTTAACAGAATTAAGATTAGGAAGGTCCTGTTTCGTTAAAAATGTCTCTTGTACACATAAAATATCAGCGTTCTCCAGGAGCTCGTCAATAACTAAGCATCAGCTCTGAATATCCTCTCTTGGAGGAATTTGTTCTTCTCCCCTCTGCTCGGAGGTTCAGGCTGCCCAGGGCTAAGGCAAACAGATACAACTTTAATATGTTCCTCATGCCATTAATACACTCGACCTTCTTTAATCCTTGAGAGCACTTTATTTATTTATACCATTCCAGTGAAACTTTTAATGAACAGTGACATTTTTTATATTTCTTGGTTGTATTACATTAGGTTGTGTTGCACTGTCCTTTGTCTGTTTATCTGTTGTGTTTTTGTGTCTACTGCTGTAAATCACATTTCCCTTCCAGGGACGATAAAGGTCTGAACTGAACTGGTTCCTTTCTTTTCATACTACCTGTGTGAGAGAGGTTTTTCCTGCAGTTGCATCAATGAACAAAGCTGGACATTAAAAAAAGATCTAAGAGTAGCAGTCTCATAGCTGCACCCCAGGGATGAACCTGAATTTAAATATGAACTATGGCACGGATAATGACATGAATATTATTTTATATCCAAATATGCTTGTTATTATCCAGGAACAAAATGAAGGCTCAGTCTTTTTGCTCTGGCCCTCTTACCCTGATTAATTCACTGAGGGCATGGCCTGTCACGCGGTGGTGGAGGAGGCATTAATAGTTGGGCAGTGAAAGCCTTGTGTCTGGCAGATGGATTTATTTAACACCCCTGCAAACTATACATTACAATAAGGCTTAGAAAATTTAGTTTTTAGCTGTATGTGCAGTGGCTATTTGTCTGAAAAAAATCGAAATAAACTTATATCAAACATTATCAAATGAACACTGACGCACCATGGGAGTGGGATGTACACAGGCAAAAGATGTCCAATGTCCATTCAAAAGATCTGTGTTTCTGGTGGTTTATTTGGTCAAAAGCAAACAAACAAAAGAACAAAGAAATCATGGATCCGGCCGCCTCTCTTGCACTTAGGCCCACCCCAGGTGCATGCTGGTCCTCTGCCTGCCTCTTACCTAAATAACCTCTGGTGCCCACAGTGTTAACTTAATACCTAACAAAAATACTAATGCAAAACTAAAATTACTAAACAATAACTAGCATGAGAAAATATTACCCAAACCCCTCTTCTAAATAAAGAAAACATGTTGAATAACTAAACAACACCACCCAAATATTAGTAAACTAAAGACCAAACTAATTCTAACAACTACTACATACCTCCTGCATTCTGTGTTCATTTCACTTAAAAAAAAATGTTGTAGTTCAGTTTAAACTTTGTCTCCCGGGGAAACTCAGTCTTGCATTGAGGAGGAGAGAGAGGCAAAGGAGCTACTTTAGTCAGACAGTTGCTACGTTTACATGTGCACCATTACTTCAATCTGATTGAAATCATTCCGATTGGGGATTCCAATTTCACTGACAAGGACGCTAAATAAAATGATCGGATTATGCCGTGTGTGTTCATGCATCGGCATGAAATCAGAATAAAACCATTCTAACATGCGCAGACTGGTCCCACCTGTCTTATCTGCCGGAAACATCAGAAGAAGAAGAAGCTGACATTTCCCACTGTGATTGTAAACAATCCACGCTGTCGCTGCATCCCTTTGGGTATCGGAATTCCGCTCGCCCCTCACTTTGTGCCAGAGGCGTCATCCTCCCCTGCATTTTTCTTCATTGTCTGCCTATATTTACGTTTACTTTTTTCAGCATAAAAATGGACATACAACATATTCTACTTCTTCTTGTGTTCTCCATTATGAAGAAACAGGCTCAGCAGTACATACTCCTTCAATTGTTAAACAGGGAGAGAGAGCAGGAAGACCTTTGCATTATTCCCAGAGCGATAAATGTAGCACCCCTTCCTCAACCAAAGACCAGAAGCTAGTGGATGAAAGTAAGGAGTATAGTAGTAGTAGGAGTGAGAACGCCAATTCCAATCATTATGCGCATCGCGGCCGTACTGTACAAATTGGGGAGCTGTGCAGAATACAGGCTCATAGCAAACCAATAAAGCAGCATAAAAAAGTGGGTACATGTTTTGCAAGAGCATGGTGAAGGGGCCTATTAAATATCTGATCAGTGACCAACTCAAATCCTGCCTAACAGTGCATAATAGAAAAAAGACTGTCCAGGCTACAATACTGCCCGTTTTGGAATATGGAGACACACTCTACATACACGCATCTGCTTCTGTCTTGAAGCCTTTAGATGCCTTATACCACAGTGCTCTTCGCTTTATCACAAGCGACAGATTTCAAACTCATCATTGTGACCTTTATCGTTCTGTAGGCTAGTCCTCATTGGGTCAACGAAGAAAGCAGCACAGTATTTTGTTTATTTACAAGGCACTCATAGGTAAACTCCCTTCTTACCTTACTACTCTCCTGTCCATAAACATATCGAGCCATTCGACAAGGTCTCAAAACTGGATAACTTTGAAAACACAGAGATTTAGAACTGAATGGGGAAAGACTGCCTTTAGTGTGGCTGCACCCAGTATGTGGAATGACCTTCAGAGGAGAGCTAAGTTGCCCTCTCTTGTTTCATTCACCATTTTTAAAGACCTCGTGTCTTTAAAAATACAACAACTACCTCAGGAAGGAAATTGCAACTGTTTCACAATGTGAATTAATTTAAATGGACATGGTTTACATGTGTGAATATGTGTTTCAGTGTCTAGATGCTATTATTGTTAACTGTTAATATGTTTATATTTGTGCTGTTTCTATTTTTGTATTGCTGCAGGGCACCCCTGGAAAAGAGACCTCGGTCTCAGTGGGTCCTCCCTGCTAAAATAAAGGATAAATAAAAAATAAAATAAAAAAACTGACAGAGGCGTCAGAGATTTCCCGACATTTCGAGGCAGCATTTCTTCTTTGAATAGCTAACCCAAGTGTCAAATGATATGACCTTAATTATAATGTACGACGGAGGATTAGGGCCACGTTAAAAAAAAAAAATTTTAATGTCCAGATTAAACTCGTAAATTAACCATTTTGAGACCAGCCTGAGCAAAAGTGATGAAAGTAAAACTCTTAAAGTCTTTAAAGAATAAAATAATAAAGTCGTCATTTTAGTCTATATCAGAAGAGCAGCAGTAGCCTGTTCTCAAATGACAAACATGGAGCATCTTGTTATACTTTAGTAAAGGTTTTACTAATAAGGAAATGTGTAGTCGGTAAAAAACAGTTAGTTCAAGAGAAGTTTTCACTTCAAATGAAAATACATTATCATTCACAATAAATAAAAATATAATGAAAACATCCTCCTCAAAATCTCTGCACTGTTTACACTAATTATTAAACATGTATTCAAAGATCAGATCAATGCACAGTTAGTATGGCTGTCATAACCTCAGTCACTAAAATGGCAGCTCAGGTACTTTTATAATCTCATGGCCCCCCCAATTCCCTCTGACCTCTGTATGACTTCTGTTCCTTCAGTGCACCACATATGATCATTCCTTTTTATACTTTCACTGTTTCCAGATTCCCCTGTGACTCTTCACAGACCAGCAGGTTTCTGTGTCTGTGGAGACCTGGGCACATGTGGTGGGAACACACGCAGTTCAAGACAGTTTCAAGCTTCCCCCTGAACTCTGTCAATACTGTCCCATGAATAAATACACACAGACATGACATGTACAGATTCACTGTTTCAAGCTTCCCTGAAATCACCACACTGCAAAAACTTAAATCTTAGAAAAAATGTAGATCTTTATTGTGAATATTAAGAAATGTGCCAAACGGGAAATAAAATGTTGTGTTTTGAAGTAAGATAGTCTTTCTAAATAAGTTAGTACATTTCATTTCAAGACAGTAAGTTTTGCTTGCCTGATTGACAGATATTTATACGTATATTCAGGCTTTTATTTTTAGATTTTCATATCTTGATATAAGATTATGATCTGGACCTGTCAGCTGAATGGGTCTGAAAATAAGTGTTAATAGGAATTAAATTATTATTTCTTGGATTTGAATGGGTTGAATATGGTCTATAGCTAAAAACAGCAGCCGTCGGTATGAAAATGAGGAACGTGGAGCATCTTGTGAAGTTATACTTTCGTTTAGGTTTCACAAAAAAAGGAAATACTGATGCACATCAGCATCACATTGTCATCAGTGTCAGGACCCTTAAAAGACACTGCATGCTTTGGAGGCTTTTCTGGGAAAGAACCACACTGACTCGGAGGAAACTGTCTGTTTGGGGCAGAAGAAAGGGCTTTGAGGGTTCCCCTTTCATCATTTTCACACAGGCAGATGGCTGTTCTTCTGATACAACCTTTCAGAATATTAATTTTAACCATAGCCTAATTTAAATCGATTTACAAATTTGAAATCATAAATGAACAACTTTATTCTCGTTTTTTAATCTTGAAATCTTTAACATGGTCCCATGGTCCTAACAAAGATCATTTGGTTTGTTCTCCGTTCCTGATGTCAGTCAGACCTGAAAGTGTTCAGCTGTCACTAGATATCCAAGGAAATCTTAATGTGTCAACTGTCTTTCCTCATATCTGCAAGGATGTTTGGTAGACTTATTGTCTGCTCCAAATTGTACTAGACGTCACAGATTAGTTTAGGTGGGTCAATATGACATGACCCTGATAAGAATAATATCTCTCGGGATATAGGCAAAGCCGTTGGGAGAGTCCTGGAGATTTCACATGTGAATTGTTGATCCATGTCTCCTCGAGTATCAACAGAATCATTATTTTGTGAAGTCAAGTATTAATAATTTCCTCAACACTTATTACATCTGAAAAATTGTTTTATGCTGCATTATCATTTTTAACTGCTTCCTCTGTAAAAGCGGTTTGTTTGACGACATATCCTGAAGTTTCTATTTTGTACGTTTGGTGGGCAATGTTTGAGATCATTTCTAAAAATATAGGAATTTGTCAGCAAAAGGCCTGAAAGACAACAGTGTGTTTAATGTATTTCGATATATGTTTATATGCTAGTGTGTATGGTGGGGGGTTAGGGGGCTTGAAGATTTTCATCCTTCAAAAAGGGGCCCGACAGAAAAAGCTTAGGATTAAGGACATAACAGGACGCTGGAACATTCCAGAGATTCTGCTTCATGTTGACATAATAGTGCCTTGCCCAATCTGCTCTGTTACATTAGATCTGGTGACTGTGGACTTTGAAGCTCTGTGCAAACTCAAGTTTACTAAACTGGCAAACGATAAATGGTTAAATAGGGTCAGGGACAAAGCTCAGACAGACTATGGCATATGGGTAAGGAGAGAAAAGTGATGATAATGTTTTATTATAACCTTTGACAAGAGATAATTAAGTGTTGACAGAAAGTCCTTGGATCTTAGACTCTCTATGGAGATTTTATAATTGAAGGTTGTCCACCCTCAGCAGCTGCAGGATGAGACCCCCAATGGAGTCCAAACACCGGGGGTTGTGATGGACGCTGATGTAGCAACATTAAAGAACTAGAGGCAGGAAAAGACAGCAGGGTGAAAAGCCAGCAGTGAGAGTGTGTCAGAGGACTTGTCACAACTGATGGGAATATTTGATTAACCTCTTTAAGTTTGGAAATGTATGTAAATTCTGGCTGCTCTGCTGAGGGAAACCATAAAATATAAAGACGAGTAGTGATTTTCCTTTAGCACGACTTAAAGCGCCTGATGAAATGGATGTGTGAGGGATTTTTCTATTATGAAAAAGACTCACGCCTCTTTATGGTCTACAAAACCAAAGAAGACCATCAGCAAAAAAGTTTTGACAATTCCAATAATGTTATTTTTAATGTCTTAACCTGCAGCTGGTGGGAAAATGTCCCTCAACATGCTCAACATCATTCTACAGAAACAGCCTTCGTGTACTTTATTCACAACGAACATTCTCAATAAGTTATATATTGAAAATTAAAGGGATACTTCATCCGTTTGCATTAAGCTTTGTATCATTAGAAACCTGGTAGTATTTTTGAATGGTCGTGCATCCCGCCCTCATTTTCCCATGAGACGGGAAATCTTTGTATTTCTTGACTGAAAAGGAAACTCCGATGAAATGAAAAAATCGTCATTTTGCATTATCGGTGGCTGCTCTGGTTAGCGGGGTGAAACTACATCGCTAGTTCCTCATATTTTCGACCACTGAAGCTACAGACCAATCACAGATCAGTGGGTGGGACCTCACTCCAAGAATCGAAACTCAACGTCCGTCATATTGGTTTGTAGCTAAAATTTATTTCACATTTCTATTACATATATGACCCAATGTCAATACTGATTCATGTTTCAACAGGTGAAGTATCCCTTTAAAGGCAGGCTTGGAAATATTCTCCAGATACACTTTTTAAGATTTTGGTTGAAATTTTCTTGACAGACATTAATAACTCGTGCTCTGAAAAAAGAACAAAGAAAATCCGTCATCTGTAGCAGTTTGTAAGCCTGTTAAAACTTTGACTAATATCTGCCACGAGGTACCAATCTGATGAACCAATCATATCTCCCTGCTTGTTCGCTACCCCTTGCGTGCACTATCCCACACTCAAAGCGCGTCACAGATGACGGAGTTTATACTGTGAGTTTGTCGTTGCCATTTGTGAGTGGAAAAATCGTTGTATTTTTTTAAATATTAAGTTTAGTGTTTTGTTACTGCTGACTGAGATGACGTTGTTTCTACAGGCAAGCGATGAGCTGAGGTCCACTTCTGGAGCAACGTAAGTGAGGGGCGTGGCTTTTGAGGGAGCACAGGGGGGAGGGGGTGGGTGAAGACCATGAGCACTGAGAAAATGCTACTTTCAAAATAATGCTAGTCCAAAATTACCAACCCTGCCTTTAAAACAAAACCAGGATATCATTTTTTGTTTGAACATTACTTACCCATCGGCAAAAAGATAATAGGTCCTGTTGTGGCACCAGGGATCACTTCAATGGACACAGACCAGAAGTTCATCACAGGACCTTTAAAGCGTCCGACTAACCTCAGAGGTGACTGAGTATTATTCTATGGAGGTCGGCAGCCATACAGAGGAGCTGTGACTTCCACACTTCTCCCTCTTTCTCGTCTTCTAACTCTGTGCCCTTGCCTTTGAGATATTGCACCTAAAAATAACACCAGCCATGTTCTTTCCTGGTGACAGCCAATACAACCAGTAATGTTCACATCAATCACTAGCCCTGCTTTCATCTAACAAAGATACTAATTATGGAATGAAGGGAACCTTGATAAGAAATGGCAACAATCTCCATATTCAATTTTTAGTGTATCCATTAATATACAATGATACGCAGTTTCTTATTAAAATTATTGCAGAAAAGAGTCCAAAAGCAAGTTGATACATGATTCAGTTTCTTTCTAGACAATGTGAAATATTATGTATGTATAATTGTCAGGGAAAACTCCACATTAAGCTTAAGACAAAACTTTTGCTTAATTAAATGTATGTTTTCTTTTTACACTAAGTTTTTTTTAAATAGCTTGGCTGGTGAGATAGTTGCCTTTGCAGCATCCCTCTATTTTAAGGTTGCCTGTTTTGTAGTTATTATTTAGTTTACTCTATAAACATGGATGAAGTCTTTGTGATGTCACCCATTGGTTTCTGAAGCAGACCTCTTGGAGCCCAGCAAGGTGGTCACCACTTTCGAGGAAGCTAGAAACAAGCGAAGAGGTGGCGCTCTTAAGCCTCCAGGCAGACAGCTTCATTGCGCTCACTTCTAGTCAGTCACATCAGTCCGCTCCTCACCCCAGTGTGTACCAATAAAGACATAAACTGTCATTTTTGAACCAAGCCGCACTTCAACCTTCGTTGGCTTTCTGATTGGTCTGGTAAGCAACCAATCAGAGAGCCCCCTACTCCTAGCAGTCATTGCTCACGCCAAGGAGCCAAGTGATTTTCACAATTAGAATAAAAAATACATTTTCTTAACTTATCAATGAAAATTTTAAGAGCTATTAACTAGACAGCAGAATAACTTTGACGCACAAGATTAGGCCTGTGCAAAACAAGGCTTCTCAGTGTCAATGCGTCCTAATCCTTCCATCATGCTTAACTCCAGCTGAATATTGATCGAGGTGACTCTGTCGACTGAGTAACGACTGATGAAGACCAAGGGGTTGACTGAACAGAATGACAGTGATTAGACAGTGATTAGTGACAAGGTGTTTGAGTAAGATAAAGGCTCAAGTGCTGGGGAAATGAGGTTGATTGGAAAGTGAATGTATAGCAATTCAGTCATGCTTGTGAGTGCAGGTGAGCAGACTTTATGTATGGCATGAAAACAAGCAGGTGGGCCAATAGACTTCTCTATGATTACTTGCATTCGTCTTTAATTTTCAACATGACTCCGTACTTTGAAGTACTTAATACACTGAATCTCATGCTGTTTATGAAACAACCCACTACATATGTCAATTAGGGTTGAACCTCTTTTGAAGTAGATGAGGGCAGCTGTGTTGTGCTATCAAAGCTCTGTTACACAAAGCACCCAAGCTATTTTGACCTTTGATTTTCATCATTAGACCAGACTGTATAATACAGCAAGTCAATAGATTGTTAACACTGAGCCAGCCAATGCATGTATCCTTGTTTACATCTATTTATACACCCGCTGGTTAACATTTCTTTCATCTTTTCATGCCACACACTAATACCTAGAAAGTCAGAGCTGCTCCTGTTTCTTTACAGAACACTCCAAATTTATTTTAAAGGGTTTGAAGGGAGCAAGGCAAAGATCAAGGCGTAGAATTTTTCATGGTTCTTATCAGTGTTTTCTACACAAAGAGATCGGCACAAATAATTACCTGTGACATTTCAGAGGCTCGCATTTTATGGCTTTTGAAGATAGTATGGATGTGTAACTATCACTCAGACTTTGACATGTATTGGCCTTGAGGTTTTATTGCAATCTTACAAGTGAAAAACGCCGCACAAAGCCACATTGCGAAACATCTAATCGTACATCACAATTTCAGCAAGTAGATGCACTTTTCACGTTTAAATGAAAAGCCACCCAAAAATAGAAAAAAATGCATCCGTACAATAAGAAATGTATTTATAAAAATGTAAATCATTGATGTGCTGGTTTAGCTCGATCAGTAGAGCAGGTGCCCCATAAACAAAGGCTACAGTCCATTACCCATCGAGCACAGTTTCAACTCTAGACCTCAGCTCTTTGATGTGTGTCACTCTCTCTCCCCACGTTTTCTGTCTCTCTTCAGTTGCCCTCTTAATAAAGACAAAAAGTGATAAAAATAATCTTTTGGGGAAAAAAAAGGTAAATCAAAGATGTCCATGTATAGAACCCTGAGGAACAACTTTACTAGCAATTATAAAACTGTATTGATAGCTTTGGTATTTACAGTTCTTCTGTGCAGGGGTGTGTTTTTGTTGTTGACAGACCAGTGTGTTACTTGCCAGAGTTTAACATTTACCAGTTAAGCCATTCAGTTGTATAGAACTGGAAGCTTTAGCTTTGATTAGATAGCCTGTTTGAGATGTATCAGGGTTAAGAGCGTGCTGGGGTTAATGCTATTCTTTAACATTCTTGAGCTTAGTCTGCTGTCTTAAATCAGAGGTTTCTTCAGTGATGCTTATTTTTTCGTTCCAATTTTTGGATATGTTATAGAAAAAATAAATCTACAGTTCAGAGTGCCATGCTAGTGAGTATTGTAGCATCTTTTGTTCATTTTGCTGTCTCTGAAACTGTCTTCAATTAAATTAAGGTACAAGTCGTTAAGGTGAGATGAAAGGCCATGTGGCGGAAAAAATGTGACCATGGACATTTACTATTTCTTCAGTAGGCCCTACTACTTTAGAGTGACAACATAGCATGGAAATTAATTCATAATTATATTGGTCACTGGGATGATCCACTATTTCAGATTTCAGTATTTCAGCTTTTGCTTTAACTGTTCAGCCTCACCAGGTGTTTTTGGATCAGTAATCCTAAAAAAGTATGCGCTTGTAAATGCTAGAAATACATAATTTCATAAAATAATTTTAGGCCAAATACAGAGCAGAAATAAACATGGCAAACCCAATATCCTTGTAGCAAAAATCAAATCAAATTATTTTTTATAAATGTATTTTATTTTTCATTTAGTTTTGGGCTGTGATTTTTCATTTGGATCGTCGTTATTTTACCTGAAGCACTCTTCCTGGGCAAAAAAGTTATTAAAGAGACAAACACAGTCAACTTCATTTGTGTTTTTATATATCCAGGATGTTGGCAGCTTCCGCATTATTCTCACTGTACGCTTGGCAGCCAAGCAAGTAAATCCCTTTAGTTATGCTGAAGTCTGCCTTATAATTTATACCCCTACGTTGTCCTTTTCCTCCTTCCTCTCTAGAGTTTCAACTTTTACACAAAGAAATTGGTTAAGAAGCAGAAAATGTACGACTGCAGCCCTGCCAAGCGCTTTTTGCATGCTGTGATCTGAAAGTGTGTATTTTGACTGCTTCTTGTTTTTGCTGACTTTCTGCACCTCCTGGTTCTCTCTGTTAACTTCCTTCACAGACAGATGGCACCTTGTTGAATGTGAAAAACAACAAGAAGACCCACGCAAACACACAAGCAAATTTTTTCTGGCACACAATAATTGGTCTGCCAAGTATTAATTCCATGATGATGGAGTCATCCAGTGGCCTTTACCCAACACAGTCTTCAAAATGTTATGTTTCTTGCTTTTTATAAATTGTTAGTTAATCAGACATAGCTTAAGAAACTCTGTATATTTCAGCTTTGACCAGAAAAAGCAAACAGCTGAACATCCTTATTTTCTGCTTGAGCACTTTTGCTTATGTCGTTCTAATTAAGTGCTGACTTTGTCTCAGCACTCTCAGTAATGCGTTGTGCTAAGACAAGCAGTAGATGGGAGAAAATAGATAAAGTGCTGTAACCAGACAGGCATCCGGTCTAACTTGGGAATCAGTTCACTTTGTGTATTTAAGCATGTAATTATTTTTCCAGGCTTTCTGCTTATCTTTTCTGAGCCAACTTGTGGCGTTTTGAATTAATCTTTCAATCTCCATGTCTGCAAATACCTCAAAATAATATATACAAATACAAGTTAACTTAAATCAATATTTAAAACTCTTTCAACAGGGACGTGGGTTACAAAGAGGATACACATGCATATCTAATTCCAGCTGACTTGACACAATGTATCATCAGTGGTCATCAGTTGACGCCATATCCAAACAGGAGATTTTGCACCAGATTTTTGAGGTCGGCTGCTAGGATGTACTCGTTTTTTCAGATGAGCTGACTTTATTTCTCTGCGTAGAACAACTCTAATTAATGAGTAGTGACACGGTGAGTGATTTTGGAAGAAACCAAGCAATGTAGTGTTGGCCTCACAGCTCAGTATGTTATAAAAAGTACACAAACCACCTCAGTAAAACCAACATAATACTTTGTTTTATCCAAAGCGGAGAGCTACGGTGCTGAGAAACGAAGCCAATGCAGAACTGCAAACAACTGCAGTTCCTCGAATGTCCGTCTGACAATATGGCAACCTCCATCATTGTTTTTTTAATAGACCTCTTCAGAAACTCATGGGTGATGTCATTGAGACTACCTCTATGTTTTGGTTTGACCTCACAGTCCATGTTGGCCGTTTAGTAAGATGCAGTCTCTTGCTTGGATGCAACAACAACAGAAATGCAAATACTGTTTAAACGGCTGGTGGAAATAAAGACTTGTGCAGATACCAGACCAACTTTCAGATAAGTCAACATTTAGTGAAGTACTCTGCATTCCCTGGAAAAGTGTGGATATTTCAGTCCGACAACTCGCAATTGTTTTGTTAAAAATATGCACTGAAGCTCTGACCTCATCACTCCTCACAGTTTTAATTTACTTTCAGAAATTTGATGAGTGATGGGATGATATCTTAAACCCTCTCAGTCGGAGCCTACAGGTGGATGCTGGGGTGGTGGTGGGGCTGAGCAAGGGTGCAGTACTGGTTCAAGTCAGAGCTGACAACGAGAGAGCAGAGGGATTGAAAATCTTGCATCTTAAATAGACCGCTAATAGGAAGGAGGTGTTGTCAGGTGATTGTTGAGAAATAGGCATCAGTGCTGCCTGAACTAGCCTGCAGGTGTAGCCACATTTATCTTAGAAAAGGTTTGCATAATACACTTTTACTTCATAAAACTTGATGTGTCTAGTACAACAAAAAAGCTTGTATCATTATAACACAATTTTCTTATTCTTAAGTCCTTGGATGGAACCTTTTTTAAGGAATTCAAAAGTTTGGTTGTGTTTACTGTCTTTGTTAGCACAGACCATCAGAAATGTTTCACAGAATGTTTTAGTTATAGTCCCTTCTGAAATGGTCAACCATTTCAAATAATTGCAAAATATAATCTTTTAAGTAATGATTGTATATCAATTCTTTGACTTACATTTGTTATCAAGATTCTGTTTCCAGTGTCCAGTCCTACGGGGGGATGCCAATCGGTCTATAGTTGGATTTTAAGATTTAAGAGCACTTCATGTTCGACACACTAGCGAATGAACAAAAGTCTCATTGCCCACTGTCACCTTCTCTAATGCAATAAGTCCACTCTTCCCCTTACATATGAGCATGTTTAAGTTTCACTTGGCAGATATGCAATCACTGACACTATTGTTAAGTAGAAACCAGAACAAAAGGGATAATGTGAGGCGGAAACACTGAACCTGAATGTCACTCTTACGTTCACAAAGGCTCTGATCCTTCTTTTTATGAATAGAAGTGATTATTGGATTTAACCTCAGCTAAACTGGCAGCCTGATCACGCCTACGTGCTGTTCTCAGCTTCACTGTCCACACCTCATTTAACAACCTCACACTGTTTGCTGCACTGAGAGTTGGGATATGCACTGATTACAATATTGTGAACACACTGATAAGGGAACATTGTATGTACAAAGCCACCTGTTGCAATGAACACACTTTGTGACAGCTCAGATTGGATCTAATGTTGAAAACGTATTTTATTCAATTCAACAGAATACCTGTTAAGGATTTCAGTACAGTAAAATAACAAAGAAATGTCGTCCCCATTGAGTAATCTTAAACTAAAATATTTCATTTTCACTTTGACTATCACCTTTTTGAACTCACAATGAGCAAACACTTGGCAACAGTTGTGACTCCTTTTAACAGACAGAAACCTTCAGTAGCAGAGAGAGAGAGAAGGAGAGATGAACAGACACAGACAGGGAGTCATACACACAACAATAACTGTAACAGGAACTATGATTATAAAAGATATTAATATCAGCAATGCCAACTTTAGTAGCATTAACTTCTTGCTCAAGATGGCTGCCATGATGTGAGTGGTTGCTACAAGCTGCAGTCTGCTGGCTCAACTATTTGTCTATTGAGGTCACTGGGATTCATATTTCCACTCTAAACTCTGCTGATGCTAATGAACTGCTTGTGGTGAATCACAAAACGTAAACTATAGCAGCCTTTAGCATCAAACCAACGAGTTATTGGATCACATCCTTCTTCTTATATTGAGTGGAAAAGTTTGCTGGCCTCACAATGGGTGATGCGCAAATTACTCTCCGAAGTGTCTTGGATATGATGCAGCAAATGAAGCTTGACATGATTTCACACATGGACACTAAAATGGATCAACTTGGAGCTAGTCCGACCAAAATAGATGGCTCACTTAGTATGCTTGGAGAGCAGGTCAACGAGCTTGAGCAGAGAGTTAGCTCGAACGAGGATGACGTCACAGACCTGGCCAGACGTGTAAAAGTGCTCGAAAAAGAAAACAGTGACCTGAAAGCATGGGTTGAAGACGCTGAGAACCGAAGCAGACGCTCCAACCTACGCTTCATCGGCATCCCCGAGAGGGCCGAGGGTAATAACATCCTTGGCTTTATGAGTAGTCTGACCCCGCAGCTTCTAGGTGAAGCGAATTTCTCCACTCCTCCGGTGATCGAGCGCTGTCATCATACTGCTGTACTGAGAGCCTGGCTCACCTATAATAAACCTCATGTAATGACTCTTTCTGAAACCTGGTTAAACAGCAATATTTCTGATGATGAAGTCACAATTGATAACTCTGTCCTATTTAGAAAAGACAGGGGCTCAAGAGGAGGGGGTCTTTTGACATATGTATCCTCAAATTTGACTGCAGAACTTATTTTACCAACTGAGAATCCCTCGCATTTTGAATGCCTTTTTGTTAAAATAATTTCACATGAGAACAAACGACTTTTCTTTACACCAAGAATCAGGAAAGAAATTGGTCGCCGTGCATTTGAATTTAAAGCTCCATCAAATTGGAATAACCTACCTCGCTCACTTAGATCTATCACCTCTTTTCATATCTTTAAATCATTTAAATCATATTCATTGTCAAACATCCTGCTCTCTTGCTTGCTTTCTTTATTGGACTCAGTCTGTCTGGACTTGCTCTCCTCTTGCTCTTGTACCTCAAATCTAGATGTATGTACTGTGCTGTACCTTGTGCCTTGGTGTTGCGTACACTATGTGTGTATGTACTGTATAGTATGTATGCATATATATGTACATGTATATGCATTTATATGGTGCATATGTGTGCATGGGTGTACACAGCTCTCTACCATTTACATGTATGTTATCGCAGAGGTTTTCTTTTCTTTTCCTTCAAAAAATGTTTGTGATTGTGTAATATTGGCTGATTGGTGGGTGGCTAGGCTTGGAGGAGCATTAAGTGTGAGTGATTGTTAGTGTGATTGTTAGTGTGTGTGTGTGTGTGTGTGTGTGTGTGTGTGTGTGTGTGTGTGTGTGTGTGTGTGTGTGTATGTGTGTGTGTGTGTGTGTCTCTGTGTTTAAATGTTTTGGTATTATGTTTTGGATTTCCCTTTCATTTTGATTTTGTATTACTGATGATTAAATGTATGTTTTGTAAGGAACCCCCCCAAAAATGAGATGATGCATCTCAAGGGGCTTTCCTTGAAATAAATTACTAAAATGACTTACAACTTAGATTACAATGTAGATGTTTTCTAATAATACTTGTAGCGTAGGAGTCAGATAGGTCTACGGTAGCAGCAGTCCATTACAATAATCCCCTGAATCCTTTGAAATGAGAGAGCACAAATCCTCCAGGGAAAACACAAAGGATCATGATATAACTGGAGGTAACGCCGAGATCGAAAAGCGGCACTGAAACATGCCATAGCATGTGGATATGCCCAGTTCCATTGGTATATGCTTGGTATTGACTTGAACCAGCAGCCCTCCGGTTCCCAACCCAAGTCAATACAGACAGCCACCCAATTATACAGTAGCGCCGAGATCGGATAGCGGCATCTGATGCATTCCACGGCATATGGAAGTGCCACTTCGGGAGCAGCGGCGTGCCACATTTATGGCACTGAACCCCCAACTGCTCCAGGTGCCAATCCCTTAACAGCCCCCTCTCTCTCTAACATCAATATTTGTTTCCTTTTTACGTTTTTTCTTTTCCTCTCTTACTTGGTATTCTGAGATCATTCTACCTTTAATACAAGGCTGTACATTATAAGTGCTAGAAACCATTCAGAGGTCATGTATCCATCAAGGCCTCAAACCCTGAAAGAACTCTTTAGAGAGTTATGGGTTTTAAAGCAGAACTACAGAGGTTCAACATATTTCATTTATTTGACAGTGCAGCCTTGGCCATGGTAATATGCTCACTAATGCTTTGTAGTTTGCTGATTTTTATCTGAAAAGGAATCCCAAATTGCATGTCTGTGTAAAGAATTCCATAGGTAGAACCCCATTTGTTCTGCTAACAAAAGAGGAGTTCAACATGAAGAATAAACTTTCTATGAACTCGCTGATTCTGCAACTCTACAAGTGATTGAATGTGCAAAGGGACTATATAAATTCCTATGGAGTGACTGATAGAATAGGTATGGAACAAGAGATCCGTGAGCTGGAGCAGGTGCCCAATGATGTCCTGTCCTTAAAACTTGTCAGCAAAACTGACAACAGGAAAAGGACACAAAGAGAAAAAAATGTATACAAGTCCATTGACCATTTCGCCAAGGAGAAACATGCTGCAAATTCATCAGGAGGAAACATGACTGAGCCAGGACAAGCAGGTACACAAAAAAAACCCAAAGACAAATGAGTTTCTCAACTGGGGAACATTGGCGGGATGATTTCCTTCCTCTTTGGCTCCATGTGTACCGGGGCTGCACTCACTGAACCCCTCACTCGTTCAGGACTCAAGATATGGGACCAAACTAAACCCAATATCCCTGTCCCTCCTCTTCCATCTCCGACCTGTCTACACATCATCACTGCTGTCCAGCTGTGACTTGCCGCAAATCTTCCAGCAACTGATACTTTTATGTCACTCCATGTCTTACAAAATTTGAACATTTTGAGTGATAGTTGAAATTGGTAAAATTGACTTGAGTTTATATCGCACTTTTCTAGTCTTCTGTCTACTCATAGCACTTTCTACACTGCATGTAACACACACGCACGCACGCACGCACACACACACACACGCACGCACGCACGCACACAGGTAATTACAGCCTAGCCTACCGTAGTAAAATGACTTAATCAGCTGTCTTGTTAATTAGTTTGCTAGTTGGGTTGAGTCACAAAGCTCTACTTTCATCTGACTAGACACATATTAAGGGTCAGATGGATATAATTGCATGTTAAATCGTCCCATGTCCCAGACAGGGATTATTATAGCTTTTTATCAAAAGGAGTGTTCAGCTTTTCACTGACCTCTCCATGCTCCATGACTGGAAGAAAAGAAGACATGTTCTTGACTCTTCAGTGGGTTCTGGAGGTCAAACACAAGTGGAGAAAATTAAGACGACAGTAAGAGAAAGGTCGACCTAAGTTCATGGCCCCAATTTCCACTATTGAGAAGCCAAGCTGGAGGCGCTGATTGTCCTTTCTGTCTGCAGTCTGGGTTATTGGAAAAGCTGCCGATATCTGAGCTCAAGATATTTTTGAGATATTGAAATGCAGGCCAGACATGCTGTTATACTCAAATTTCTCAGTACTTATTTCCGTTTCTTGCTTATAATGTTTTTTTTCATTGGAACTACTTACGTTTTGGTCAATAAGAACTTTTGTGTTCAAAGGCAATATTGTCAAAGATGTCCCAATATTTTTGAAACGTGGTAAAACTAGGATAAATAATTGAGATGCTTTTGAAAAATAAAGAGAGGTTAGAACACAAAGATTTCAAGACAGATGCAGAGCTGGCTGAACACTGAAGCTTCAGGGTCCGAGACATGGCAACCAGTGTGCACATCGACTCAAGGGTGCAGGAGGAGACAACTTTCTTCAATGTTTTGAATTTGGACTGCAGTACAAACTTTAAAACACTACCGACAGAGTTACATATTGCTCCTTTAAATGATGTTCACACGAAATTAAAAATGCAATGAGCATGTGACTGGTAGAATATCACATTGACTGTGTCTCATGAAACCCAATTTGCCTATACTGAGTGATTCACAATCATTTGGAACTGACTTTTCGAAACTGGCTTCCTTAAACAAGTATATTTAGCATTTCTGTTATACAATAAATTATACTTGATGTGAGATGAAGATTAAAGTGTGATGAATTAGAATCCCAGCTATACAGATAAACATCACTCTGCATGTATTTGTGCATTGTGTTTTATGAGTTATGTAACTTGACATTTGATTGTGAATTCTAATGAGACTGTTTTCAACCCAAAGTGTTTTTAGTGGCAAGCAGTCCACAAAACACTCTTTCGCCAGCTGTCAACTAGGATGAGATCAAACTGTAATGCCATGGTGAGTCATTCATTTCATTTCTATACTCATCGAACCATTTGTTGACCTATATTTGCCCTGCATGAATTCCTCTGCATTAATCTTGTTCCTCCACTCAGATAGTGGGGATCTAGAGCTGAATCATATCTTCATGACTCTTTACCACGACAAGCAAAGTGAACAAGATATATTTGCTTTGTGAGCGATCTGATCATTACTATAGACGTATTTGCAGCTTATTAATCAAAATCAAGAAAATAAAGATTATACAGCCTGCAAGGCTGCCGGATTGTAATGTGTGATTTGGTATACCAACATGATGCTCATCACAGCTAACATCACCATTCTGAAATGCCTATCTAACATTGAATTTCTGTGTGTTATTAGTCCAGTGAGTGCGGTAATGAAATCTAAATTACTATGATAGTTATAGATAGTTTATTATATTAAATACATTAAATCTGAGCGATTACACCTAACGTTGAATTTTTCTATTCATTCTAATATTAACCTTGGTAACACTTTTGAAACCTAACCTTTGCAAACACAAATGTACCCAAGATTCTCCGTCCTTAAAATGTGCTTTACAGCTGTGGGAGTGAAAGCTAACATTAAACATCGTCAACTATTCTCTGCAGAAGTGGCTTAACTTTGACATATCCCTTCAGTTTCAGATGGATAAACCAGTCAGTTAAAGTTTTTTAATTCTGATTTGAAGGCTGTGAGATCATGAGAAAGGTTCCATTGTGTACTGCAAAAAGCAGCCTCACTCACTTTTGTTTTAACCTCAAAATACAACCTATGATGGGCAAAGGTTCATAGGATTATAAACTTCAATGAGATTAGAAATGTCATTTTCCTAGTTGATTTTTAAACTAGCAGCAACTTGTGTTGTATCAGTAACTGGGAGCCTGCTACAGGTTTGTTACAGGAGACAGCACTGGTAGACCATGGACAAGTCCATGCTGTAAGAAAAAGGGGTATAATTTTAGTTTCTTAAAGTCTTGTCTGGAATTGAGACATCTGATTCTTGCTATTAGAAATGTTTTCTTGGTTTTGACCTTGAAGTGGCTGCTGAAGCCCAGATCATTTGACACAGATCTGACATACTTTAAAGAGTTGTACTGATGAAGGGGTTGTATGCATGCCTGCGTCTTTGCTGTTTTAGTGATCTTTCCGATATAACACACCACCAAACAAATGGTGGGCGGCTATGGCTCAGTTGGTAGAGTCAGTCTCTCAACCGGAAGGTCAGGGGTTCGATCACCAGCTCCTGCAGCCACATGTCCAATGCGTCCTTGGGCAAGACACTTAACCCTAAGTCAGTGGCGATTCTAGACTCCATAAGGAGCCCAGGCCAAAATTCAGTTACCCGTCTTGCCTGTTGACAAGCAGCGCCTCTGCCCCAAGTGTCTCCCTCTGCTTCGTTGGTAGAGTGTGAATGTGTATGAATAGGATTAGTTACTTCAGATGATCACTTTACATAGCAACCTCTGCCATCAGTGTATGAGTTGTGAATGGGTGTGACCTGCGGTGTAAAAGCACTTTAAGGAATATGACATCCCTCAGAAATGTATGACTTTCTTTCATAATCCCGCTTTCTTTTTCCATAAGTGGAGATCATTTCATCCTCCCAACTCATCACTTCCCAGAGCTAGCATCAACACAGCCTGGGTCTGTTGAAGGTGGCAATGCTATTTAGGTTTTTGGTAGTAACTGAGGGCAACAGGGAAGGTTATGTAATTTATCAGTAGGGCATAGGAGCGTTATGGGGATGATGGATGTCTTCGCTGAGCGCTTCTCCTTTTATTAAGGCACAAGTTTCAAACTCATCCACCCAACAATAGAGCACCAATAAATTACCTAATGTTGTAGTTGATGAATTCACCACTCGATATCACCGCTGGTACAGCTGGTAAGGTTGTAGGCCTTAGTTATCACCTAATCACAATGCTCTGTCATATTTTGCATATACTGTATTTTCATTGCTGTTTGTCGATGTCAGTTAATGGAAATGATTTTCAGTTGTTAGTCTGTCAGGGGGCAAGTCATAGCTTTCAGTCACATGACTGGTGCAGAGCTCAGGAAAGAAGCAGCCAACAATTTTCCATCTTTTCAAAAGCTTACATTACCTGACAACCACAGACACACTTAAATATTGAGATAAGCTGCATGTTTTGGGCACATGCGACCCTGATACAGCACACGCTAAAACAGCAAAGGCCTTGCCAGGACTTCATTACAGTGAAGTTTACTTGTATTTAGTGGATAATCCTTCCCCTTTGTACTCCTGTAGTTATAAGGCTGTAACACTTTTCTTAAGTTAACACAATGTTTTATGGCAGGATTAGGTAGTCTTCTGTTCCCTTATAGGGCCAGCTAGGCGTCTAATAACATCTAATAGCTTTAATACATATCTCCTCTCTGGGTTTTCCTCCTCAGATTAAATTATGTAGAAATACAACCCGGGATTGTCTCCCAATCAAAGAGCATTTGATTGGACAAGAATTGTCTTTGATTGAAAAAATTATGTACTGAATGGCTATAAGATTTATCTTTGCAAACTGAGTAAACACAATATTTGGAATCTGTCTCTTCTTCTATGGTAGTCATTTCCTGCTGTCAGAACTGATTCCCACCAGACAGAATCATTTCACCTCAATATACTTTGACCTCCAATTACCCGCTTCATCAGGCACTCAGCAGATGTGCTCTGGAACAGGAAATTGAGAGAGGATTGAAGGAAAATGGCCGAGCTATTTTTGCCAACACTTTGGTTTCTAATGTCTAAACACACAGTCCACCAGAAAAAAAAGGTGAGGGAATTTGAATCTCCTCCAACTTCTGATCTCATTCTCTCAGATAAGAATAAACTAAAGTGTAAATATTGAAAATGAGTTGAAAAGCTCCCATTGTAATTAAAAAGGTATATGCAACATTCTGAATATTACTATAGCAAAACCCTCCATATATCCATTGTAAATATCATATGGAATATTGATTTCCTTAAACAAAAGTCAAACTTCCTCTTGAGTTGTTGTTTTCGGCTCTGTGTTGACATGGAAGGGACGGCGCTTCCTTCAGCTTTTTTAAGTGTCCCTCAGAGGCTCAAACTTTTTTCATTTTTTTTTTTAACAGGGTGTCTTTGCAAGAGCTCAACGAAAGGAGAACCAACATATTTTCCACCTGAAGAAAACACTTTGCATGGCCTAAAAAGACAAACATATAACTAACAAATCCATTTTGAGAGTACTTCAATGAAGCCTTTATGTCTTGAAGTTGTAGATACCCATACAGTAAAAACAGAAAACAGTTCTACTTTATGGAAAAGTCTGGTGCATGATCAAGGCTTTGTAAAACTGACTTTACATTTTTCTGTTACTTAATAGAGAATAATGTACCTGGAGGGTCAATAACCACCCCATATTATTTATTTATGTATAAAATGGCTTCAATTCATCCAAATACAGGCGGTGTGGCCACCATGTCATTGGACATCAAGTCACATTTGGCACCCCAGGTAAACGTGGGGGCAATATCACAATGTGCGCTGCCATTTCTGAGAATGGTGTGAGCACACATACTCCAGACATTGGGCCCTACATCACCCAACTTCTCCAGGCCTTCCTAAATACACATTACAGAGATCTTATACCAGAACATGAGAGATATTTGGTTAAGCCAGATTGGACCAATTATGTGATTGTGTGGGATAATGTCAGCTTCCACCGAGCCCACGGTGTTACAGCATGGTTTGCTGCACATCAAAGGATGAAAATGGAGTTCCTTCCACCATACTCACCGTTCCTGAATCCAATAGAGGAGTTCTTTTTAAGGCTCGGGGTGGAAATTATTATTGTGTGTAAGGACATCAAAGGTAGTTAATGCCAGGGATGGGTGGACCATGCCATGAGATTTTTCCTTCAGTGCATTGTAATGGAAAACATCAGAAGTGAGGTTGATGAAAATCTCTGCCCAGACCAAGGCAGAAAGGATGTCTACAGGTTTTTTCATTGTGATGGGATGATTTTTTTATTTATTTATTTTTACTTTGTGTTTTTTTCAATAGAATGTAATTTGGTCCAAACCATAATCATATTGTTACTTTGGGGCTTTCGTGGTGAAAAATCAACATTTGGACCAGTATAGCTCAAATGTTAACAAATCAACTTTTCATTTTGGTGGCAGTCGCCAAAGAAAAACGGACACAAAATCTAGGTTTTGTTTTGGGTAACTAACTACCTTTTGCAAACATGCAACAGAGTTCTGATGAAAGATGAAACTGTTGTGACAATTTCACTTACAGTTTAAAGACTATTTCAAAAGATGAGCCAAACAGTCGAGGAAAACTGTACAGATGGGTCTGCTTTTACAAAAAACAAAAACATGGTACTTTATCTTGTGAATATAATATTTAAGGTGAGATAGCACAGTAATAGAAATACATCTCTAAAAGTTTTAACCATCAATTACACTCATGATTTAGATTAGTGGTTCCCAACCTTTTTACTTGAAGCCCCCCCCCCCCCCCCCCCCCCCCCCACTTGTAAGAAAAGCTGAACCCCCGAGGACCCACACAAAAAAAAGGGATTCACTGCTGTCAAAATATGAACATGAATATGAATTTTTTTAATAGAACCTCAATTAGAGATGTGGCCGACTAAATAGCTTGATATATTTGAGTGAGAAAAATGTATTATTTACATAATTTTATTGACAGACCTCTGTAAAAAATATGTAGTAAGTGTGATTTTAGTATGCACATCTATTTTTGACAACGTCAGAGCAGACAAAGCCTCTCAGAAAAGGCTGGTTGTGTTCACTTTGTCTGTAAGGTCTTTCCATTCCTATTTAAAAATTCACTCCACAAGTCTGAAATCTGTTCAGAGTTAGGAGGAGAAGCTATTTCATGCTCACCTGGTTCTAGAAGTAAAACTCATATTTATTCATCTCAAAGATAAATTATTACATGACTCACAGGTGAAGCACTTCTCCTACTGGGAAGACTTGAAACACCCCCAAAAGAAGAGCTGGTCGTTTGATAAAATGCACATTTTGGAAACTAGTGTGCTTGAAATGTTTAAGGTAATGCTAACTGGCAACTCCCAAGGTGCATTTCACTAGGCTCAACGTTCTGCCATGTGCACTGCCAAAAGTAGAGGGATGGTTTAGATTACAGTGTTAGAGACACTTTAGAATGCCTCACATCCTTTCAATAATAGATCCCAGTCAAACACGTCTATGTGGGAGGAATTGTAGAGAAGAATCTGAAAATAATGCTCGTATATTTTGGAACTGCCCTTTCTTGGAAAACTTTGTGATATATTTTCATTTCACTTGAAATAATATTTTGCTTTCGACTTTCCCAGGGGCCCTTTACTGACCGTTCTCCGGGCCATCCGAGGAGCAATAACTACACAAAATAATAGGTATTTACTATAATTACACAGCCGCCAAAAACACCCGACATGCACAAAGTGCGAGGGCCCTTCATCACCGCTTGCGGTTTTAAGTACTTCTAGTAGCAGGCCAAAAAGTAGTGAACAAATATCAACAAGATAGTCAACTTTAAGGCTGAATATTTAAAGCTATTACTGCCTTGTACTGACAGATTGAATGAACCCTGTTGAGCTGTGAGAGCAAACTTATATGAGCTATTGCATCGACAGTGAGTCAGCTAAGGTATGCAGCACTGTCCATCTTTATATAGTTTTATGTCAGCTTTATATCAGTCCTGACTCTGTTTTCATCTCAAGTTGAAATGTACCTCATATCTAGACTGTGTCATGTTATGATTTACTGGGCTGCCCTCACACTTTGAATACAGTTATGTTTCAGTGTCCACAATGACAAAATTAAAGTGTGTCAAAAGAGATCCCTGTAACATACAAGATATGGGAATTAGTTATTAAAGGAGTTTACATTGTGGAAAATATATACATAATCTAAACTAAGACTGAAAATGTGAAATTCATAGGCTGATGGTTACCATGGAGAAGTGAGTGGAAATGAACAGACATAAATGGTTAATGGACTTGAGCTTGTACAGCACATTTTTAGTTTTCTAACTACTCAAAGCACTTTTACACCGCAGGTCACGCCTACCCATTTACACCCATTCACACACAGAGGCTGCGATATGAAGTGGCCGCCAGTATTAGCTCATACCATTCACATGCAACCGACCAAGCAGCAGGCGGCTGTGGCTCAGTTGGTAGAGTTGTCGTTCCGGTTGAGGGTTTGAGCCCCTGCTCCTGCAGCTACATATCTGATGTGTCCTGGGGCAAGACACTTAACCCCGAATTGCTCCTGCTGCTTCGTTGGCGGCGTATGAATGTGATTATTTACTTCTGATGGTCTCACTACACTACTACACGTCTACTACTACTACGTGTTGAGTAATTCAGAGGTTATCATTAAAGAAAAAAATCACACATAATCTTGTGTGAGCAATCTTTCATAAAGTTTGTCCTACAGGTTTGCAACTCACCTTATGGCTTTTTGAAGATGACATCAATCTACGAGACTAAGTTTCAGGCTCTGATTGATTGACCTTCCAGGGCTGTGGTCACCAGTGTGTACGTCGACATAGAATTACTTCATTAGAATCTGTTTCCTGTGCATCCGACAGATAATTACACAAGGACCATATATGCAACCTTGGTGCATAATGACAGCATTATTCATCCTCAGCTGCTGTGGTGCAGCTGCTGCATGTGCACGCCCGATTCTCAATCTCCCTATAAACTGTGTGGTAGTGTTGAAGGGGCACACACCTCAAAGGCAAACCCCAAACAGTCAGTCAATTGGACCAGAATCAATTAGACAGCCTCTGATTGCTGTCAAGCCCAGTGGATCACCTTGATACACCAGACAGCAGACAAAACGCCCCAGGCAGAGGCATACAACATAACTTAACATCTGCTGCAGAGACTACCCTGCCATCGCAGGGCCAAATACATTTGCATATTTACATACCTGAACACTACTGGGTTGGAAATCCAATCCCCTTATCACTATTTAGACTCATTGTGTTTACAAGCTTCAGTAATGGCTTCCAGACCCAAACGTTTACATCTCTTATGTGAAACACATTGTTAGATGTTGTCATGACATGGCAAATTATCATTTTAAATGGCTACCTAATTCAGTATGAGGTACATCTACTCACATACCAGTCCAGATTGCAGTCACAATGAAACATTGTAACTTAGGGTGTTCAGGCTTCATATGGGTAGTATATGTTTGGATTTTCCCACCGCAGCTGAGAGCAAGTTACAGCATAATGTAGTTTCTGATGAAAGGGAGTGTAGCCTTTTAATTAGTTATAGTTATTGCTGAAGAGAAAATGATGTTCCTGTTCATGTTGAAATACAGCAAAACCTCTAATCATTACTGAAAGTGCACAGAGGGGGAAATTGTCCGAAAAACAGATAGCATAACACTGTTCAAGACAACTCCCTGGTCACGTGGTTTCATGATTCATTTTTATTTTTGAGTTTTGTTGGTTTGTCCTGGTGCAGAACAACGCATAGCCTCATGTGGCCAGGGTGTTTAGAAAGTTCCTGGATTGGTGTGATTGACTAGCCCTCTCGCTCCCCTGTCCTGAATCCAATTCACGTTATTTTTTGGTTCATCTGACGCCGCCAAGTACCACCACAGACTGTCCTGGAGCTCACTGATGCACTGATCCAGGTCCAAGAGGAGATCCCCCAGGACACCATCCGCCAACTCATCAGGAGCATGCCCAGACATTGTTGGGAGTGCATACAGGCACGCGGGTGAAATACACTCTACAAAGTGACAACATGAGTTGCTGTGATAAAATGTACGCAAGTTGGATTAGCTTGTTAATTTTTTTGTATGTGTGATTTTGAATCCAGCCCTTATAGGGTGAATATTTTGTTTTCCAGTAACTGTTGTAACATAATTTTCTTCCCAAAAAAATTTATGCAATGTTCATCAGTAAAGACTTTCGACTTGAATAATACGATCATCAAGTTCTAATGTGAGTTAAGTGTTCCCTTCATTTTTTTTGAGCAGTGTATATAAAGGCAGGTAGCAGAAAAATGAAAAATAATTAAATAGCCCTTCAAATTATTATTTTTTTTTTTCAGAACTAACTCCAGGCCTGCAATGTCCCCTTTGAGATAGCTGGACAAGTTGGTGGAAAGGTTAAGTAGAATATCTCATCTCATCATGAGACACATATGCAAACACACACACACACACACACACGCTCGCACACAAACGCGCGCACACACACGCACGCACACACACATGCACACACACACACACACACACACACACACACACACACGTATGCACACACACAAACACAACAAGATAAAGCCTTTCTGTGCAGAACATTACTAATAACCCTCCTCTACTGGATCTGATTAAACCCACAGGGAGAGGGAGCTGGTGTATATCAATCAAATGTGTAGCCGTCACTCTCACCAGTGCACAGAACATCGGTCCAACTGTGTTTCATTTAAACCCTTACGACCAAAGAAGAGAAACAAGCTCACATTTTAATTGCCGTCTAAAGGGCTCACATTTTGTTGCCTGAGGAGCTCTCAACATTGTGTTCTGTGTGTGTAACAATTTTCTGAGATCTTTTGAAACAGTGGAGGACCAGTGGGAGGCAGAGGGACAGTAGGTTGACAAAGTGTTAATGACATGCATTGGTTCTTGCACAGTCTGTCAGCATTTGCATGCATTTCATCTACCACGTACAACTGCAATTCATATAAAACAGCTTCAGCATCATCTAACCCCTAAAGGGCGTTATTAACCTTTTTGGGAGACACAGAGAGCAGTTGTCATCTGCACCATGACTGCTGTCTTCATAATAAGACGCTATGCATGTCCCTAGCACACTGCTGTTCCCCCTAAGGCATTTATCACAATGTTCCGAGCAGAACAGCACAATGAGGAAACAGGCATTCATTACTGTAATTAGGATTTACACAGGAGCAGTGGCTATAGGAAAAAGTACATAGGGACCGTTTATTTCTGTATGAATAAACCATACAGTTATCACAGTACAATTTGACAGTAGAAAGGCCTTCTAAGTCAACCATGAAGTTGAATTCACACATATTTAATACTGTTAGTGAACTGGAAAATGCTTTGATAATTGTGAACCACAAGCGATTTCTCCACAGTGTGTTTTTTAGTTATTCCATAGAATAAATTGAGGATGCAACTAACTTTAATTTTATATTATCAATGAACCATATCAATTTGTGTTACCATGCTGTACTGTTCTCTACTGTTTTTTCTGTAGAGCCTTCTAATGACTTTTCATTGTTTTGGTTTAGGACCCACAAATCAAAATAAATCAAAAAGACAAATGCAAACACCACAACATGAACACAAACGCTACATCATGAATGCAAATGTCACAACATGAACACAAAAGCCACAAACACACATAGCCATTACAGAAGTTGAAATGAGACAATATTCTTCATAAAGATCAGAGTAAATATAAAGTGAAAGGATGAGACTTGCTGATTTGAGCATGTGGCAGCTCTCTGCATGAAGTCGACGCCAACTCCACAATTTAAGGAATAGAAAATATAAATAAACTCATCACTGCAACAAGGTGAAACTCAAACCACTGAGGTCAACAAAAGCCTTACATTTAGCTGGTATTCAATTGCTCTTAACAAAAACCAATTGAGAACACATAAAAGGCAGCATCAACGACAAGAATAGTAGGTTGTTATAAGAGGAATAACAGACAGACCTGTTCTGAACTGTGGGCTGACAATCGCAACTACTGATTTTTAACTCCTCACATTTTTCAAAGTGAGCTTTATTGTTACGGCTGGAGGGAAAGCAATTAAAGTTAGCAGGACTCTGGTAATGTAGTTTTTAACAAAAGGCTCGGAAGAGGAAAGAGAAGCCCATCTCTATTCTTATTTAATCACTTTCTTTTTTACTTTGCAATTCCAACAATTTATGTGGAGAATGTTTTTTTTCCCTTCAAGAAAAGCCCTAAAGCACTCTTTTCAAAGCACCATCCAATCTTTGAGACGGAGGAAGGAGAGAGCCAAGACTCAGATCCAGAAGAGAGGCATGAATACGAGTTTGGATGATCAATTGTTCTTGCTTAAAACAATATTAGTTTCATCATTATGTCAGAGTCCTTTGCAATCTTTTTTCTTTCGCTGAAATCACCTTTTACAAAACAGTACATGCAAAACAGTAAGTATAGTTTATTATTTTAATATGTTGCACAGCAGGAAAAGTCCTCTACGCCCCTCTTATCACAGTCTATAAATGCTGAATTTTGAAGATGTAATCTGTTTAATTCAGTTTTGTTATGTCATGTTAATTACCTACTTCCACACAGCTATGGCTTCCTTGTGCTATGGTGTTAACACAGTGACCTTGATATCCTCCCCCTATCATGTAATCTCCTACCTCATCATAAAAACACTTGTTTGTGCTGTTCACATTTATTCTGCACGATACACGCTGTTCTTGTACTGAAACATATAACTAGCCCAGCTGCAGTTGTATTGGTACATATCTGGTTCAGACATTTTTTAGTGTTCAATGCTATTTTATTATGACATTTATGGTGATTTTTATTGATTCCAACTGTACTTCTGGGGCTTTGTCTGCATACGGCATTAATGTATGGTGGTTTTATTAGTAAATTTGAATACTGAAGCACCTTGACTTTGTGACTGATCCCTTTTAACTTGTCATTGTTAAAGGTATAGTACGTAGAATTGTATGACAGTGTTTACATTCAAATATCTAAATTAATAAAAAATGGACTAAGCCTATGTTATATTTTTTTTAGTTGAGAACTTACTGTACATTACCTCAAATGTTTCCAACAGTTATCATAGCCAGAGAAATCTGTAATTTTATAGTTGTAACGGACTGTGTCTTCGCTGCAACCGCCATGATGAGACGCCACAAAAATGAACACCGGATGTTACGTCAAAGTCCATTGCATAAGGAAGCGTGAGCTGCTCCTGAAAGCTGCCGCACTGTTGCTGTATGTGCTGCTGTGATAAAAACGTCATGTAGATTATACTTGGAAACATCGTCGGTAAACATATTGTCTTCTCACGGTTTCGCCCGTTCGTATTGAACACGGACAAAACGGAGTTTTCACCGGGGGGGAGGTAGGGAGTAGCAGAGAGAACTCCCATGATTCCCTGCTGGCCTCGACGTCATCTTTTGTTATTGTTTTGATTGAGAGCCCCCTGGTGGCAGGTTTTACAAACTGTGCGTTTAAAGATTATTAAAGTTATGCAAAATAAACGTCTGACCGTGTGCCATTATGTGGATACATGTATGAATATGGCCCATTAATTTCCCTTTTGTTCAAGCTTTTTATCAACCACCTCGAGACATCATTGTACCTGCCCCTTGCAGCATCTGTTAATATTTCCTAGAGCAGTCTCTGGGCTTGACCGGAACGATTCACAAGGTGTGTATTGCTAGTCTTTATTAGGAACCCATGTCACGTTTGGAAAAAATTGACTGCTGTTATGTTTTCTAAAAGTGGTCAATCTGTCTGCGCGGTTTGCTGCTGAAACCCATCTGAATGTTATCATTCCACTCTTTTTGAAAATCATAGCTATTGCAGACATCATATTAACATGCAAACCAGGCCTCCAAGTGGACACCATTACTATCATCTCACACTGACAGATGTAGATCAAATGTGTCACCTCCCCGACTCCCTCAAATCATTATCATAACTGACAAGCTGGGTGTGCTGCTGTAGACCGACCTTTGTGTAGTATTAACCATTGAGCTTTTCTTCCATGCCGGGTCCTTAACTCGTCCACTCCATTTTGCACAGGAGACCTCCCTGACAGCGAGGTCAGCTGGATTAAGCCTTCAGATCAATGTATGTGCAATAAGGCAGTTCTCTTTTTAAACTGGAAACATAAAGGGAATAGTAATGAAACAACACTCGATAGAGTTCAACAGATTAATTGCATTACAGATAATCGCACATAGACCCATTTTACCCTACAGGGATTTATTTGACTTCTCAGCAACCAAAACAACATTGTTACTCATTCCAGACTCCAATATAAGAAAGAACAAATAAGTTATAATTTAAACAATTTCTTACTACCCCGGGGGGAAGGGCAACATGTTTCATGGATCCATCTTATTTGCATAGTTTTTAATATTCATGCAGGTACAAAGGTCGCACAACATTCAGGCACAGAATCCCATAACAGTGGAATACTTGTGTTATTGAGTTTGTTTTGTTTTTGCCTTGCAATTCTTAAGTAAGAGTGTGCGTTGCTCGCAGCAGGATTCATGTTCAAGGTGTTTTTTTGTTTTTTTTTAAATAGACCATTACAGCTCCACTGCGGGTATATTATACAGTTGACTCAATGATGAACTTAGAGGCAGGGGCGTGTCCTGACTTTTTTGACCCAAATGGGGCACTAACTTCTACAGGGGTGGCCTGAAGTGTGAAACTCACACAAATAAATATCAATTATTTATCCTCTCTAACCTCAGCAATCATATCTACTTTTATAACACAAGATAATTGCAACATTAGCTCAATTTGTTAAAACACAAAAACAAGATTTATTGTTCAAAGTCACAATTAAAAGTACTTAAAAGTGCATGCACTGTCTAAGTTGCAATGTTTTGGTCCTGAAACATTGCAGGGGTGGCCAATCACATTTCTCAGGTGGCCACCCCTCTGAACACGTCCCCTTAGAGGCAAGGTCATGGGGAAGCCAAAATAATTGACTCCAGACTTGATGACACTAATTACATAGGACAGTCATGCTACTGCAATAGGCGTGACTAATAACCAATATCTATAGATGTAAGCACTGATGAATGGAATTTAATGAACGAGATGGTGATGAATGATGACAGTAAATTGATGGTAATGGAGAAGGCATAAGTTGTTCAAGGCCATTTTTAGTGTCAATCATTGTGTCATTGATTTAATGAAAGTAATGAGATGCAAAATGAAGTCTTAATGTGGTTTAGATTTATGTTTGACACATCAGAGGTTTGTAAAGAATATTCATTACAATGTTCTGACTCTTGTAGTTATTACTGGACACAAAAGGCTTTGTCTACTTGTCTCAAGCAAACACAAATACTTAAATGAACTAAACTCACTCACACACACACACACACACACACACACACACACACACACTTCTGTGTTTTGAATAATTATACCTCAATACTAAGCACACAATGAGACATAATGAGAACATACAGATAATATATATCCATCCATCTGTTTTCTTTGTTTATCCAGGGTCAGGTCTCTGTAGCAGCATGCCAAGCAAGTTGACCCAGGCATCTTTCTACCCGCAAAGTTTTCCAACTCCTCCTTCTGGATTCTGAGGTGTTCAGATGATATATCCCTCTAGCTTTTGGACTAACTTGAGTTGTCGGCATTCAATCAGATGCACCAACCACCACAACTTGTTAAAACAGCTAAAAAAGCAGATGTTAAAATACCCTTGTTTACTCAAACTGAACTATTCTTTGAATGACAATTTGAGCTTTAATATCTTCCATCACATTCAGGAATGAGAGACAAACATGGCAACTTAGTGGTGCTCAAACAGAAGAAAGCACTCAACAAGAACGTTTTTTTTTCATTAATCCATTTTAATATGGAACAATACATTCATTATGGTGTTCACAGTAAAGTATTTCCAAAAACTGCTTGTTCAAGGAATCAAAATCAGAGGTCTGCCCTCATTCACCTGCTCTCAATAGGAGCGCTAAACATGATTTCCAGTCCAGACAATTAAGCTAATAACCTCCCTTTCATCTCATCACAGAGACAGCGTACAAGCCATCACTGTTATTTTTTTCCCCCTGTGGGGCCATACCTGCACATGATTACTGCATGGCTGTGGCCATCTTCAAGCGTTTTTGATCATGCTTAACCATCTGTGTGCGTCTCTGAATATTTGATGAGCTGTCTGCAAAGAGAAATACATGGCTTCTCTTAACAGGAGTAATACAGCTCTTTTTCTCTTACTTAAGTCTGTTAATTCATCAATTAAGTTATGAAGCCCAATAATGTTTCTACATTCATCATGATGAATACGTCTGTCAAAACAGGTGCTGTACCTGTGCCTGTAAAATGAAAAAGAGCAACAAGATCTGCAGTCAATGAGGTTTTTTTTTCCCAGACTGTTGATCATGTACACTGCGATAATGATATCATGATATGAGTGATGGGGTAATTGTGCGAGATGATGACAGCGATGAGGCGAACATTCACCATAAAACTCTCAGTAGGAGACGAGTTCTCACTGCATAATACTAAATACAGTGATAATCATTTCACAACCATGACATTACAACTGAAGACTCTCTGATGCATACTCACTTTTCCCTCCATCGCTTTTTTTTCAACAACGTTAGGGATTTGTGTTCTCACAAATGGTACTTATATGATCAGCCAGGCGAAACAGAATATCTGATTTGACCCGAGAACTGTGACAGAGAAATGTTAACTGTCCGATCCATAATAGTTCCTTCTTATGTTATAAAAGCAGTCATGTTATGCTGAAAGTGTCTGAACTGGATCAGTGAACATGACACATCAAGAGCACTTCTCAGTCATTAGAATCTAATTCACCATGCATGCCTAATCAAGGCGTGAAGATCAGAGCCTCCCTGCCAGTGAGTGGGATCAGAGACATAAATAGGCTAAATGGACTGAATGGTTATTTGCTCAAAAGAAAAAAAAAGCTAATATTTAGTCACGAGCATGGACTGAAAAATCAGAAGGGCTTTCTTATTGGAGAACACATTTTAGAGGTCAAAGCATAACTTCCTTTGTGTTTCATTCAGGGCGACTGTGGATCAGTGGTTGAATCGACCGTCTCCTAACCAGGTCAGGGGTTGGAACCCCAGCTCCTGCAGTAACAAGTCCGATGTGTCCTTGGGCAAGACACTTAACCAAGTTGCTCCCGCTGGGAAGGCGACGTGGTGTAAAAGCGCTTTAAGTAGTCAGAAGACTAGAAAAGCGCTATACAAGCTCAAGTCCATTTACCATTCTTGGAAGCCCGACGTCCCACCAGTGTGTGTGAATGGAATAGTTATGATATGGTGTTGTACTTAGCGGTCTCTGCCATTAGTGTGTGAATGTGGTGTGAAGGGATGAATGTGACATGTGGTGGAAAAGCTCAATGAGCGGTCAGAACACAAGAAATAGCAGAGAAGCACTTATCTGCTTTCCCTGCTACTCCCTGAGGGTGGAAGCACCAAACCAGACCGAATGAATCATTTGAAATAATAAGAAATAAATGTATCTGACGGTCCAGGAGCAGCAGATCGGACTGTGATTGTCCATCTTGTCCCTGTGTACTCACGCACAGCAAACAACGCTTGATTGGGCTGAAACTTCGCCCAACTTCAGAATCAGTCGTGCAACTCAAAAATCTTTTCTACATTGGCCTGAATTCATAAAGTGCACACCTGGCTCAAGGAATCACACTGAGGCTCCCTTCTGTGTCTTCATCCCACCAAATCTCTGTTGTTCACTTTGTTGCTCATATAAAGCAAGCTCACACTGTGTAATATTTAGTATCTGTCTGTTATATTTACCCATTACTCAGATGCTGAAAAGACTAAGGGGCATTTACGCTTACTGTCTGCAATGCTGATGACGGCTTTAAGCTGAAAAGCAGCCGTTGTTGATCTTTACGCTGCTGCTCTACCCAGATTATTAAACGTTGAAGGACATTGAGTGGCTGACTTCTCTGTTTTCCTTTGAGTGTTTTTGCAGTGTGCTCTTTTTTCTGATGTTTTGTACTTATGTTTAGCCTCAGTTAGATCTCCTGTTTTCCTCTTTTTGATGAATAATAAATCCTTACATTATCATTTCAAAGACCTATCAGACTTACATTTTACAGTACGGGGATGAATTGAAAATATAAACTTTATATCTAGATTCTGTTCTTCAGCTGATGAAACTCGTGATATACTTCAAGTGGAGAAATGACTTTGACAGATCACACAGACACACACGGTTAAGCATTCACACTGTAAGCTGGATGATAGATGACAGACACTCTGAAGGACGGAGTAAGGATGTTTACGGGGTCTATGATATTCTGTTTGAGTCCTGAATTCAACCCACGTTCTCTCTGCCTTCACAAAGGTGAGTCAGTGAAACTGAGGGGGGCTTTTCAAACAATTACAGCCTCATAAACATCCTTGAAATAGTAGTATTTTTGCCTCTCTTGGGCAAAAAGAAGAATTTATTTTTAAATCTGAGTGTTTTTTTCGGGGCAGTGCCAGAAAATCCTGATACCACTGAGAGGGCGGAAAGTCAGAGACACCAAAAGGTAATGACTGCTTAAAGAAGAAAGAACAAAAATCAATAAAGTGTAAATAATCCAAAATGAAAGAACCATGCAGCAAAAAAAAAGGTTTATCTGAAGTTCACCAAGTTTCTTTTGCTGACCTTAGTGAGTTTCTCTAAAGACTGTGAGCCTCACTTGATAAACTGAAAATACATAAACATCTTAATATTCAAAACATATTATTTTTTTAGACCACCTAATTTATTTATATATGGGAATAGATTGTCTCTAAATTTCAACAGTCTACCCTTACTCTACATTTGCATATACGTTTATTTATAGAATAATTCACAACTTGCTTTATAGTGTCGCTATTTAACATACAAAAGGAAAGAGCACCTGGCACCTGAATTACACAAAGAACAAATGATACACAACTACAACATTACATTTATAGATTACACTCGCGACAGCACTAGATAATACGATGCATGTGGTATAAAACCGTATGAAAACCATTATAAACACATCAACAAACACATAAGGTCATTGTGTTTTACTCTGAAAATAAACCGGATGTTTTAGTGTTGTTTCGGTGTCTACCTCTAGGTTCACCTAAAGCATTTCTTACATTCCAGCATTGATGCCTATAATGGCATCATTTATCTTTTAGGGAAGAATGTGCAACTTTTTGATCCGGTAGATGTCACCCTCAAGCACCATCATGAAACCAAAACAACTCGCGATGCATTTTTGTGTTAGCATGCTAACGCTAGTGCTCTTTCTTTTGCTCCATGACCATGATCTAAATTGCTTATGTGACATTCAAATAAGCAGTGAGTACAGTATGTTATTCTTCTTTTCTCTAGTCCCTCAATTAAACAACTTTTATATGCAAGGGGAGGAGTCAGCTGGCCGTCCTGTTCATGTAAACACGCTGTAGATACAGCTCGGAAAGCATCACAGACAGTGGGACTCGGGTGTCACACTCATTGTAGACAGTCATGACTCACAGAGTTATTTTCAGAGGATATACTTGATTTCTGCTACATTTAAGTGTGAAAATCGCAAATTCTTCCTTTAAGTAACGGCAGAGGGTTTGATTTTCATGGAAGAGAAAAGAGCTTTCAGGCTTAAACAATTATAATCTTACTGCAACAAACACTTAATAGCACAGCATGATTTTTTTGTCAGCAAAGGCTCAAGCCACATTGGCAGTAAAAGGCACAACATCACTGGACACAAGTCCACACAGGCAATGTAAACTTTGAGTAGTCAGAAGACAGAAAAGTGCTTTACAAGCTCAGGTCCATTTACCAAAACTAAAAGGAGACAGATAATGAGGTAACTGTCTCAAAGACATAAAGAAGTTGATGAAAGATACAAACCTATTAGAAAACCGTTTGAACGTATGTGCCTATGATTTGCAATCTGAAAGTTCTGATTAAAGCCGGAGGTGGGTTGACATCATCCTGTTTTCACAAGCTGGGCCTTCAGATAATTGCTGTCACACAAAGGTGCAAAATAACAATGACAGAGATAAATGGAGCATCAGTGCCACTTGACTTCCTGCAACTGATGACAGAAACTGTGAGAAACGTAGCTAAATATAGTAAATGAAAGGATTCTCAGTTATGAGAGCGTGGTGATGGGATGTTTATGTCCAAACAAAGTGAAATCAACTCGTGACCTTGTTTAAACTAAATAAAATCCATAAAAACACATTGCAGTGTCTCACTAGCTTATTCCACAGTCCTGTGCCCAAGCATTTAAATAATTGAAATCAGGTTTGTTATCTTGCATCTTCAGATCCCACTGGCTTTCCTCTTGGAGCAACAGCTTACTTTTTGGGGCTTCTGGTGCAGCAGGGGTTTAATATGTCCACTAAAAGTTTTTTGTGCTTGCAGCACCCATTTTCTATACATCACCAACAACGTTTAGAGTGTTCAGCTTACAGCTCTTTTTCTCGTCGCTGCCCTCATAGCATTCTTGTTTGAAAAGCACTCCACTTTTTAAACACCGCTTCACTTGTTAATGTTACTTCTCTCTCACTGACCAATCAAAATCAAGAAAGGGCAGGATCTTATATCAATTAAGTCCGTTTTTTGGACACCAACTCCTGACTACCACTGAGCCACAGGGGCAAGTACAGCTCAGTAAATGGACTCAAAGCGCTTTTAGACTGCAGGTCACACCTACCCATTCACACCCACTCACACACTGATGGCAGAGGATGATATGTAAAGTGCCCATCAGTATTAACTAATCCTATTCATACACATTCATACACTGCCGGGCTATACAGCTTTTGTCTGAAGCGATTTGCCTAAGGACACGTCGGACATGTGGCGGTAGGAGATTGGGATTGAACCCCCGACGTTCTGGTTGAGAGACGACCAACTCTTCCACTGAGCCACAGCCGCTGCCAGTGGGTTCACTCAACATCAGGACTTCCTTGTCCTGTTGTTGAGTGAAGATATAGTCCAACTAGAAACCTAGGAAGTCAGAATTGGAGTTGACAGGCAATAAGTTTAATGTCAATGACAGCTGGTTGGATTTTTGGGGATTTAGGATCTTTTTCTCTCCCACAGCTCTGTTTTCCTGTATACAGCCAATGACAGCTGGAAAAAATGGAAGATACTCATTACCATCTTGTTCATAAGTTAATCAAAAACAACAACAGTTTGGAAGACATTTCACTCTTGAGTACTATTTTGTCACCCTAACCAGTTGTCCTTTAAGAGAGTTATTGGATTTATCTAGGGACACTGGGGAACATGTAATTCCATATCAGAATTTCCCTCTTCCACTTATCTGCTTTAAGAAAAGGTTATTTTAATTCAGCCTTTGTTGTCTAGCCATACAAGTGAAGTGCTATGGAGGAATACAGCACGCTGTTATCAGCTGACCTGAGCGCTGTCTGCATAATTCAGAAAGGATGACAGGTTTAATGACACCCTCAATCAAATCGCTCCTTCAGCTACTTTTCAAAAGAAATCAGTTGAATCCTATAATCTATTCCTTATCTTGACGAGTGCATGAAAGCCTGAAGTGCACTGATAATGCGATTTGCCTCAAGTTGAAAAGCTCTCACTTCAACCATTATTCACTTTTCTGTTAAACTGAGTTTCTGAGATCAGCTGGACTCCGGCTGAAGGATGTGTCCCTGCTCCACCATCGATTATATGGCAAGACAGGCATGTTGACTGATGGCTGGGATTTAGAAATAATTTGCTTGTTCTCACTTGCACTGAGTTTATGAGAAAAAGAGCAGACTAGAAGGCCTCTCGACTGAATATCATGGTAGACATTTTACGCAAAGGTATTCTTTTAATGGAAAGTCCTTTTTTTTACCTTTGTTTTGTTAATTATTTAGAAATGTAATCATCCAGTCAAACAAAGAAGCTGTAATGGCTCCTCTCTCCTTTTAAGTTTAAATCAATGTTATTATTTTTAAATCAGAGTGGTGATAAAAGCTTCTACACTTATTAGGGGAAAAGAAGATTTGTTGAGTACACATGAACATTTCTCAGTAGGCAGAAAACAATAAGCACAAAATGTGTCCTTTTATTTTTTATCTTGGCAATTTTTTATATTGAAAATGGTTTTTAAGGCACTTTTGCCTATATTTGACAGCAACAGCAAAAAATACTAAAGTGGGGGATAGAGGAGTAATGACTTATAGCTAAGGCTCCATTTTTGAACCAATAGGCAGCTGTGAGAAGGACTCTCCCTTAATGGAATGACCTCAACTAGGTGACCTACAGCACCTTATTTCAGCTTATTTTTGAGTTTGTTTGTTTTTTGATGATTCAATTGTCCTGAAAAACATTGAAAGAATTTTCTGAATATACAGCTTTGCCTCAGTTCCATATAAAGGCCAGGTGTGCAGTTATTGCCATTTGCCTTGAAAAGAGCAGTCGCCTCACCCATTTCAGTAAACGTCGGAGAATCTTTTCTTTATAAACATGAGCCGGATAACAAATAAAGCATAAAGGACTCCTTCAGGGGCGAAGGCACACACATGTCCTTGCTGGCTTTCAGTCTGATCAATACACTGAAAGTGACAGGAACACAGGCGCACAAAGCAGTTGAGGAGACTCATTTCAGTGTGTTCACTGGTCACGTCACAATGATGGAGAGATCCCTGTTCTATACCAAACGTTCATCCTGAGGAGTTTGTATAGTTAAGGACAGAACTGACACTCATTTTGAACTGCCTACATCACGATGTACCTGTGCATCCTGTAGTGTCCTTTTTGTAATAAATACGGAAAATAGGCAGGGTCAGTTTTTGCCTGTGACCGGACCAACAAAGACATCAACATTTTAAACTCTAAATCTAACTGTCCTTTTTAAGTTCTAATTGGTGTTTTAAAGCTTCGTTTTCATTCTTCAGAGACTGGACCCAGGAGAGCAACAAATTGAGCACTGAAAGCTTTATTCATCTTTCTCAGAATCCAAAGCAGTGAGCCGCCTGCAGACGACTGACCAAGACAAAGAATATCACACAATATATACTTATTTTGCTGAGGGCGTGACGATGGTATCCGCCTCCTCCACCATTAGCTTCTCCGGGCTTCATATCTCTTTCTATTTCCCATACATTGCCACATGCTATTTTCAGAAGTTAGCTGTCAAAAAAACTTACTGCAATGTCATGTCTTCTTGATAAATGGGGTCAATATCTGGCCAACCATCTTGTGACCGGGTCATCGGCACACCAACATAGCATGTATGTCAGGTTTTCTTGGAATGATGGTCCCTTTTCTTGTATATGTCCCTCCTTCACCTCTCGTAAATGTCAGGTTGGCCTAAGATTTATTACTTAATTACCCCAAATGCGAGCTCGTATGAAACTTGAGACCTCACTTTTTGACTATACAAAATTTCATCTCAGCATTGACTTATTTTGCCTAAGGGCTCACCTAAACTTGACTTATTTTCACTCTATCCTTGAAGAATTTCACTTTGTAGGCTCAGTTTGAATTCATGTACATGTGACTTTGTGCATTTCATCCTTAGTTGATTATGTTATGTTTATAATATGCATCCCTCACACTATTGTTATTTATTTATCTAATTTGCATAATATGTGTCTATTAGTTCATTATTATACTGAAATACTATTATGATTATTCATGACCACTCTATATAAATGTTGACTATAAGGACTATGAATACATGCCTACAGGTCGGACACTACAATCCCCATCTCAACACTTCACATGTGCACTCCTGAAAACATCTAGATACTTTCAGGAGGACTGCTCCAGAGATTCTCCTGTCCTGGCTGTTCACATATGCTCCTCACAGCGGAATACTATCCCTGTCAGACGGGAGTGGGGGGTGGGGGTCTCCCGAGGTAAGAAGTGACAGAAAAAAAACAATGCGGAAGTAGCGGACAAAGCAACAGAGTCCGCTATATTGATCATATTTGCCTTTATATCAATTCTATGTGTAGTCCAACGGAATGACATCATCAACAAAAGAGCTGAGAAGAACGTACTGACCGACAGAGGACGTAATGCAGATCGTAGTGGTCGCGTGTATACACTCCGTGCAGCAGTCACAGTATTCAAACGTCACCCCTTGGTGGATCCCCTTGCTGAAGGTTGGGGGAGCTCTGTCTACTCGAAAGCCTGGCTTCTGCTGCCGGGACAAGGCCTACTGGGCTTCTGGCACATGACCTGTACGCTCACACTGTACAGTCCAATGGTCAAAGATGACCTGTTTGCTCACGCTGTATGAGTTAAATCCGGATGAAGCAGTGACAATTATCAATAAAGTTTATTTGGAAAACCCCTTTTTTTCAGTTGTCTTATCTCTTGTACTGCTCAAATTCAAACACCATCAAAAACTCTCTCGCTCTCTCACCCACGCAACTAACACATTGACATCACCAACAGACACAAGCAAACTAACAAGCTAAAATTGCTAAATCATAACAAATATCCCCTTGGCAGCTGGCGGTCCACTGCTATTTCCTGCCAATGATTCTCTCATTCATATCATTCTGGTAGGAAGAGACAACACAATGAACAGGCCTGCTGTTGCCATGGTGCTTTAAGATGCTGTAACAATTTGCGCAGGCGCTGTAAAATATATACCTTAAAAAATACCTCTCAACCGGAAGGTCTAGGGTTCGATCCCCAGCTGGGCAACATGTCCGATGTGTCTTTGGGCAAGACACTTGACCTCGAATTGCTCCCGCTGCTTCGGTGGCGGTGTATGAATGGGATTAGTTACTTCTGATGGATGATACTACATAGCAGCCTCTGCCATCAGTGTGTGAATGTGCAGGTGTGACATGCGGTGTAAAAGCGATTTGAGTTGAGAAGACTAGAAAAGCGCTAATTCAGCTCAAGTCCATTTACCATTTCAGCCTCTGGCTCAGTGTGGTTGAAGTACTGTTAATTTTCACTTGGGCTGTGGATTTTCTGTCTGCCTGTAATTCTGATTTTGTCTTTTGTCTGCTGCAGATCTAATTTCCTTCAAGTTGAAGTTTATCTTGGAATGGTTCTCCATAGTCTACCTCCTGCTTCAAATAACTTGCCTCCTGCTGCCAATTAACCTTCAAACCTGCAACCCATCAACACATCAAACTTCTGCTGTAATGAAACAGGTCTGACCTCTAGTTTTACCAGAATGTTCGGGTCACCGGTGTCTTTGATCCTCTCGCTGTTCTCTTCCAGCGGGGAGCGGAGATGTGGTTTATGACCTTAAGATGGAAGGTAACAAATTCTGAGTACTTACTGTACGCAAGTAGATTTTTCAGGTATCTCTTTTGGGTATGATTCTCTTTGACAACTTTTGATGATTTTCTCTTATCAGTCCCTCCAGGAAGTTGCGATGTCGCGATCGCAACAAATAACGCAAATTCAACCAATCCCCGTAAAATCTGGGCGACCTTGTAATTTTGTCCAATAACCGGAACCTTTCTGCAACTTTGACCAATCAAAATAGTTTCTCCCGCGAGTTTCACCAATCATAGCAGTCCCCCGCGAAAACGGCGAGCCATACGTCACCAAAGTTTGCTCACTTCCTTGTCCGACACAAACGCTGCACATTTACCTACAAAAACTACAGCTAAGGACCGTGCAAGGCAATTCCCCGATGTTCTGCACGGAAGCAGGGGTAAACTTTTTTGCACCAAGTGCAACGTTGTGGTAGGACACAAACGAAAGTCATCGATCTACCAAGAAACCCACCAGGAGAATGGCTGAAACGTGCGGACAACATACATGACAAATCACAGTGACAGAGGCTGTTGCATCCAGATCGAGTGCAAGTGCTGAAAGAAGCCAGAAAGAGAGAGAGAGACATCACTAAGTGAGGCAGAGGAATATGTAACTTCACAAAGCTAATGGATCTGCTCAGGTTAAAAATCTAGGCATCACTCAATCACATCAAAGCCTGTTTAAGTTGATAAGTTTAATAATGAAAAGTCTCAATTTTTAAATTATAAAATTGCAATTAGTGTTGCAATTTTTGCTTGCTGCCGCAATTTAATTGCCAAAAAACGTCTAAAAACATTGCGACATGCATTGCATTTTTTTTTTAAAGCTGCCGTGAAATCAGGCATTTTAGGCCGCAACAATCCCCCAAAAAGTCAGCAAAATCCTGGAGGGACTGTCTTATCATCCCAAGTGGATGGTACCATAACACAAACAACCTGATACCTTTGAGAGTCCATCTGTGTATATTGTGCACATTGATAAAATGATGAATGATGAAAATGACCTTCAGAAGTTCCAAATTGAGACAGACAAGAGAGGCGAATTGGCTGTATGTGACAAAGTGGAGGAACATGTAATAACATATAAGTAAGCCAAGATAATAGCAGATTCAGTGTGACATGGCATCCCCACATCCAACTGACTAAATTTAAGAACAGCTGACACCAGGATAATTATTATATTTTATTCAAATAGTGTTTGGCTTATTGCGCTTCAAAACTAATATCCAGTAGTGCTAAAATGCTTTAAAGTAAATGAGTCAGGAACTGTTTTAACTGGCATCTAAATCAACAGCATGATGAGTGAGGATGAGTTATATTCTGTCTGGTGAAGCTCAGCAGGGCTCTGACTGATTGTTGTCATACGTGACATACTAGTAACTTACCAGAACTGCAAAACATTATGGGACAGGCAATCAAACACAATCAAGTGCTGCTTAATGAAAATAAACTTGCTGATGCTTTGTAGGTCAAACACTCAGATGAAGTGGATACGTTCTTTGTCCCTGATTTGAGCTTCTGTGTTTGTCAATATTTTCTCTGATTAATGGTGCAAAAACAGAATTAGGCACAATCAATTCTCAAGTGGACAGTGGGAAACATCAGGGGAAAGTGGATCTGTTTGAAGAGACAAATCCACATTTCCAAGTTTCCTCTCAACTAAGGAGGTAGTGTGTTGTAAGCAGGATCCATTTTACTTTTCGTTTATCATAATACAAGTAATACATAATAAAGACATTTCACAATCAATAGCAGGACATATAGATATGTCCTGCTATTGATTGTGAAATGTCGTATTATGACTCCAAATCATTGGCTTCAGTGCATGCAAGGTCTATTGAAAGTTTTTGTAGCTCAGTGTGGGTGTAGGTGGATATAAAAAAATAGTAATTCATGTCTCTAACATTAGATCAGCATTGACCTGATACAGTATATACCTGATATTAACTAGGACTTCACTCTAACACCACAGTCCCTGGTTGTGTTCAGTCAGCTGCTCTGTGATGTTAAAAGGCATTAAGAGCGCCACCAGTTAAAAGCTAAATAAACTATGCCTTTATTTGTGCTATTAACATGTGAAGTCCAGCGGCCTGTTGCACCAGCTATGAATACGTTTTGTCTTAAGTTTTGGTACACAATAAACCACAGGATGAAACGAGTTGGTTTGATATGTAAGTTATGTCATTGTTGGGTTGCGCCACAAGGTTTAAGTAGAGATATGGAAAGGTTCATCCTAACTAGAGCTGAAACTAAATACTGTTACAGAAACCCTATTTTAACTTCATGTGTCCAATTAGTAAAAAGCATCTTTCAAATGCAATTTGTTACATTGTTTGTGTCAGCGTGCCATAACAGCACGCAAATGTTGGATGTTGCGTCGGATCATGAATTATTGCACGCTCACTGTCCACACTGCATTCAAATTCAAAATTAAATATTTAATTTCCCCTTACAAACAGTATGACATCTGGTGCTTTTGTTATGATGGTGGACAAACTGAAGTGTGGTGCTTTATATAGATGAGCTGTTGACCCTTATTACAACACTCGAGGCTCGTCAATTAACGACTTGTGGTGAGCTGAAAGAAGTTTTTCTCCGGTGTTGACACAAGTCAAAACATAATGTGTGACAGATGTGGATGTTAATAATGCACCACCATCTCCACTTTGTAAAACTAGCTTACAAGCTCTGTTGAGTGAGAAAAGCGAGTGCCAGTGCCTTGCTGTGCCCCCTCTTTCTTCGTCCGTCTACGCCTGGGGTTCCCAAACTTTCACCCCCAAAATAACTGTGCTCGCCACCGGTGACCCCCATTGTCCCTGAAAGTGGTTAAAAACATTTAATATTGCACACACTATGAGGCCTATCCAAATATTGGCATTAGAACAGCACATAGAAACACAACAGCCCAAACAGGAATGCTAGAAGCAGAACACATGGATTCTCTTGAACTATGTTTATGTTTCTTGATAAGATTCCTTATTGATTTAAATGTTTTACATGTCTTTGGACAGTGTTTTCGACCCCCCAGGGGGTCCTGACCCGCACTTTGGGAACCACTGGTCTACACAAGCGATAGAGTGAAAATAGAAACGTGAATTTGGGTTTAAAACGGCACAGGGAATTAAAACATTACCTGTTCATTTAAGTTTGATTGGTTTTCAAGGTGCATGGCTTCACAACACAAAGGAAGAAAATACAGCCCTGTGCCTTTAGTGCTGCTCTGCAATACAGAAAAACAGTGTCAGTGTAGACAGGATGAAGGATGTGGAACTTTGTAAAAGGAGGGTTCAGCAACTGGCCAAAGGCAAAGGAACATTTTCGGGAGCACGAGAAATCCAATTTCAACATAGAGGCTATTAACAAAGAAAATCGCTCAATGTGCTGCTGTCACATATAGTCGCTTAAGAGCAAATGATTGTGCAGACTATTTTAGAGCTGAAGTTTTGTTTTTTAAGGGCTGCCAATCAGAGGACTGGAACATAGCGATGGAGTGTTTTTGCAGCTAAGCAACGCTATGCCCTTCCTGCGGCTGGAGAGTTGTTACTTACACGTGAAAATTGGATAATAAACCATTTCCAGAACAAAATTTTTGAGCGGTTTGTACATGCCTTGCGGGGGAAATAGTGTCACAGGTGTCAGGCTCTCCATACAACAGGTTAAAAGGCAGATGGAACACATGTTGCATGGAAATAACCGTTTTCCTGTCATCTGTATTACAATGACAAGAATCTCGCCCAGAGGAGCCAGTTTTTGGGGTTCTACAGTGCACCACACACTTCATCTGAAACATTGCTTTCCTTTGGGAAATATGTGCTTCTAGCACTTGAACTTGCCTCTGGAGAAGCTGCAGGGATTCTGCTTCGACAGTACCAACAACATGTCCGGGCGGTTTTCTAGGGGTGCAAGCAAAACTCGAAGAAATCGTGGGGTTACATTGTAACCTTGGTTCTCTGAACCTTGGTTCTATTTGTTCAAAAAACAAATCCGAATGACAATCAAAAAACTCCTCAACACGAGCCATATTCCTACAGTACAAACTGACGGAACGTGAGCGAAAAACACATTGAAAACACATGGCAAAAAAGAGCGTCCCCTCTAACTGCCTGACCAAATATTAACTTACTCAACCCTATGTTTCTTCATATGTGCACTGGCGGTGGGTATTTACGCACCTTAAGCCCGCTTGCAAAGGAGAAAGCCCACTGCCTTCAGTCAAAGCTACGGATGGCACCCCCAAGACAACTGCTTCACTCGCACGGACAACATACAAAAATAAAACTGTTGTAACCATTCCCTTGACCTGGCACAACAAGGAGCTACTAATTGCAGACACTCCAATTTGAGTCTGGCCGGTGTCATCAGGGAATCAACAAAGCGCAAAACCACTTTTGAGTCCTTTTTTTTGTGAGAAAGTGAGATTGTTGGCTGAAAAGATGACGGTCCAGTCCATTGTTTTTTGTGTGTTGAGTTGTATGAGAAGACTAAGGCCAGCATGTCAAGCAAAAATGCTGAAAGAATGGATACATCGCCAGCCAGTCAGTGTATAGATAAGACAAAAATAAATCTGTCGGCTCCAAAACTCACCAATTAGCACAGTTTAAGTTATAATTTATCCCTAAAAGATGTATTGTTTTGCATTTAACTGCAATCAAATGAACAAGAGAGTTGACAACATCCTATTAAAAACCTGCACATATAGTATACCTCTAAACATGTTGACATGAACTGAGAATACACAGGAAAAGATGAACACATTCATATAACCTCGGAAACTTTCAATTCGATAATACATTACAAGAGCATGCCAGGCAGGTATGTATGTTTCCAAAACAATCAATAAGTCCGTCCCTGCACAAGATTAGAATGATTGATCTGCATGATTGCACACATGCAAACTGAGGCAAAAAGTAAATACACTAAAGACTTCACTTTATCCAGACATGTTCTTAGCATCATGCACCATAAGATGGGGGAAATGAACATAAGTGGCCCAGCAATCCCAGAAGAAACAAATGGTTTACTGGGAGTCGGGGGGGGGGGAGGGGGGGGGGGCTGTACAATTAAGGAGTCTGACCTTTCCATATCTCTACTTATTTCATAATCTTGGGACAGACCACTCTGTCAATATATAATAGCTGGCGTCTCTACTCGATTTAGAATTAGGAGTAGGCAACAGTCAATTCCCTTATTGTGAAGTGAAACTACTTATAAATACTATTAAGTCCTCCTTTATCATCATCATCATCATCATCAACCTTTATTTAAGTTCTCGGAGAGATCATTAAGGGCGACCCTCATTTGCAATGATGCCGAGAATACATACATAGATGACAAACAAAATGAGTTGAACAAAAATGAGGTAAAGCTACCACAGGAAATAAAAACAATAAAAGAACAATAAGAACAATATAACAATATAAACTAAAAAAAAACATTTAAAAAGCTAGAAATTACTACAATGATTAGTCAACAATTCAAATCAAATAAAACAGTTACAGGCAGGTATTGGGCGGTTAAGAAGAATATTTCTAAAATGTCCAAAAGGGATAAAAGAGCTCAATTTCAAGTCATGCTGTAAAATATTCCAAGAGTTTGGAGCACTAACGGTAAAAGCAGTTTTCCCTAGGTCAGTCCTGGCATGAGGAACCTGGAGAACCAGTCTCTCACTCGAGCGGGTTAAAAATGGACCAGGGTGATAGGAGGTGATATGTGGTGGTATCTATCTGGTAAGGGCTTTATAGATGAATAGAAGCCAGTGGTTATTGTGTCTCTCAGTAAGAGAGGGCCAACCAACTTTATTGAGCAGAATTCAGTGGTGAGTCATGTTGCTATCGTCGGTAATGAATCCAAGTGCAGAATGATAAACAGCATCCAAAGGCTTTAGCGTAGTGGTAGAGGCATGCCTATAGACCACATCACCGTAATCCATGACTGAAAGAAACCTGCTTCAATTATCCGTTTCCGGAAATTCTATCTATTTCTATATAGGTAACCAATCTTTGGCGTAATTTGTCAGGGAGATCGTAAATGTGATATTTGAATGTCAGTTTTTCATCTATCCATATACCAAGATATTTATATTATTTTACTCGCTCGATATTAGATCCTAGCAGGGTGGTAATTTGCAGGTTTTTAATCAATTTTCACATCTAGCCCTAGAAAACAACATACACGTCTGCGTATAACTTATTTAATATCAACTCCTGCATATGACCCTTTGAGCTAATAGAGCCTGAAAATTAAACCTGGCAATTTCTGCAACAAAAAATAAAATCTATATTTCTGTGGTGATAAGGACAAACATGCAGTTTGTTAATAATTTGATATAAGGGTCTAAGCCCAACTCTTTATATTGCACTGGTAAGTCGTACTATTTTATTTAGGAGTACAAGATCACAATTAACTGGCACCTGTACATTTTAAGCATAATCTTTTTCTACCATAAAAATTGTATCTAAAACTGGGAGCATTTTTTACAACGATGATCTGAAACCTAAATGAAACAAAAGGTTGAGTCAGTAGAGGCTGGGGAAGCTTGTCTGAATGGGAATGTAGAAAATTCAACTTTCATACAGTTTAAAGCAAATTCCAGTGCTCTCTCAAATAGTCAGAAGTTATTTAATCCCAATGATAAATTGTTGAGACATTGCGAAGTAAGTTAGTGTAACTGTTAGTGAGCAGAGTGGTCCTCTTCAATCGGAAGGTTGTAGGTTTGGTCAGGGGTGTGTCCAGAGGGTTGGCCAGGGGTGGCATGGGCCCCCCCTACAAATATTGGAGACCCCAGGTGCCACCCCAAAAATCCTAAACTGTGATTGGCTATTTGCCCTGTCAGAGGCGGGACTTAAAACCAAAGGCTGCAAGTAGTTTTCTTTACATATAAGTGTGGCATATTTTCTTTTGTTTGTACTATAACTTTTTAATAAGACAGGTGCATGGGGATGTAAAGCAAACTGCCTCACTTGCACTGAACTAAGTGGCTATGTGTCAAGTCCAAAACATTGCAAGTTAGTGTGCAGGAGTTCGCATGCACATTTGTAAGTACTTTAAATTGTGACTTTGCGCATAAATCTTCTTTTTGTTTCATTAGAAAATTAAGCTAATGTTGCCTTTATCTTTTGTTATAAAAAAGATAATATTTGGGAGGTTAGAAAAGGCAAATCATTTATATTTATTTGTGCACACATCACACTTCAGGCCACCCCAACATAAGTCAGTGCCCCAGTTGGGCCACCTCTGGGTTTGGTCCTGCTGGTTCCTGAAGACAACATGTCAAAGTGTCCTCGGGAAATACATTGAACCTCAAATGAGCTCCAGAACATTTGAAAATGGAGACAAATTGTCTTTTCTTAAAGACCCATTATATGGTTATACAATGCAACATTGATATCAGAATAAAGACCCCAAAAATGTGTATTTGTTGTTGGACATAATTAAGTTTATCAATAATAAAACATGGATTTTAGGATACACTGTTCATAATAGTCGATTTGAGAATTTAGAACCTCCTGCTAGCTGCCACGAGCACATCTCAGGCACACAACTGTGGTACAGAGGTTGTAATACCAAGTTTCTAGATGTTATGAGGTGAAGAGAGTGGTGAGTCTGCAGTTGTGGGATGCAATATATATATATATATAGATATAGATATTTAAGGAAGAAGACCATCAAATATGCTGTGGGGCTGAGGTAACTGCAGAGTTATGTGATTCATCCCTGTGGGGTTCAATGACGAATAATTAACTCACCAAATCTTAATTTAGTCTATGATTAAAAAAAAGACAATACTGCAGCTTTAAAAAACACATGAATGCCTTTTAATACAAAACACTAAAAATAGT